>NW_024097776.1:0-165000 GCF_016545835.1 Crotalus tigris | reverse complement strand
CAAATCTGAGTAGCCTCCGTTTTAATTGTTGCTTGGAAAACACAACAGATGGGCCTCGAAGTGCGCGGTGCGTGCCCGTTTGTGCGTTTGTGTGCTTCGTTGAGCTGCTGTTTGGATACAGGCAGGCGGAACTCTCTGCCAGGCGAGGCCTCTGCTGGCGACGGGGAAATAACCGCTGACATTTGGGTTTTAATGATGGAAAGAAGCCACATGGCTGGGCTCCGGCTCAGCTCCTTGGCTGGACGCGGGCGGCAGGATTTGTAAATCACGGCTCGTTGATTCCAGTTTATTTACTCCATTTGTAAATCTTGGACAGGCCGTGGATTGGAACGGAGAGCTGCCAGTGGTCCTTTACCGGGTGGATAGCACTTCACTTGTGGTTGAGTGTAATTTGTGAGCTTGGCCAAGGCGGCCTTGTTTTAATAGAGAATGACAAGAGCTGGAAGGGACCTCGGAGGTCTTGTAGTCCAACCCCCGGCTCGAGCAGGACGCCCAGTTGTCCAACATTGGCAGCTTTTAAGACTTGAGGACTTCAACTCCCACAATTCTGGGATTCTGGGAGTTGAAATCCATGAGTACACGGAGTACTGGAGGCTAAAACATACAAGGAACGGTTGCTGGAATTGGGGATGTCTAGTTTAATGAAGAGAAGGATGAGGGGGGACAGGATAGCAGTCTTCCAGTATTTCAGGGGCTGCCCCAAAGAAGAGGGAGTCAAGCTATTCTCCAAAGTCACCCGAAGGCAGGACAAGAAGCAACAGATGGAAATTAATCAAGGAGAGAAGCAACCTGGAACTAAGGAGAAACTTCCTGATAGTGAGGACAATGAACCAGTGGAACTACCTGCCTCCAGAAGTGGTGAATGCTCCCACACTGGAAGTTTTTAAGAAGAGACTGGACAGCCATTTGTCTGAAATGGTGTAGGGTTCCTGCCTGAGCAGGGGGTTGGACTAGATGACCTCCAAGGTCCCTTCCAACTTTGTATTATTATTATTATTATTATTATTCAACTTATACGCGTTCATGTTGTGACCGAGGTTACAAAAGTGACTTAGGACTGTTTTTCACCCTTATGACCGTTGTAGCATCTCCACGGTCACGTGATCAAAATTCAGACCCTTGGCAATTGGCATGTACTTACGACGGTTGCAGTGTCCCGGGGTCACGTGATCCCCTTTTGCGACACTCTGACAAGCAAAAGTCAATGGGGAAGCCAGATTCACTTAATGACTGGGTTACTAAGTTAACAACTACAATGATTTACTTAAGAAACTGTGCCAGGAAAGGCTGTAAAAGGGGGTAAAACTCATTTAACAAGCCAAATGTGGGGCTCCCTTGTGCTCATACGTCGAGGACAACCTGTACAGCATAACAGAATAACAAAGTTGAAAGGGACCTTGGAGGTCATCTAGTCCAACACACTGCTTAAGCAGGAGTTCTTAGACCAGGAGTAGGCAACCTCGCCTCTTTTATGACTCGTGGACTTCAACTCCCAGAATTCTGGCTTGCAGGCAAATGATATTTCTTGCACGTTTTCCTGTGCACCCATTGTTGCTACTTTGTCGTGCCGCTGCTTGTAGTCCGTCTGGGCGAGCTTCTTGCAGCTGCTTACCAGGTGCTCCACTGTTTCTCCAGCTTCTTTGCGTAGGCGGCACTTAACTGCCTGTCCGTGTCTTCTCGATTTTGGTTTTGCTGTCTTCTCAATTCTGGCTCGTGTTGTTGTTGTTGTTGTTGGTTATTATGGTTTGTCGTACCGTCAGCCGATGTTCAGAGTGGGGTTGGCATTTTTATCTACTGGTCGAGTTCTTTCCAAGGACCTGGGATGGGCAGATCTGGATGTTGGATGGTGTTACAGATATTGTCGCAGGATGGAAATTCTTCACCTCCCCCTCCTCCTCTTCCTCCCTCCTCCTCCTCCCTTTTCCCCCCTCCTTCTTCCTCCTCTCGTCCTCTCCCCCATCTCCTTCCTCCTCCCCCTCCTCCCCCTCCTTCCAAGTCTTCTTCCTCCTCCTTCCTCCTCTTCTCTCCTCTCTCCTTCCTCCTCCCCCTCCTCCCCGTCTCCCTCTCCTTCCTCCTCCTCTCTCCTCTCTGCTCTCCTCTCCTTCCCCTCCCTCTTCCCCCTCCTCCCTTCTCCTTCCTCCTCCCTCCTTCCCCGTCTCCTTCTTCTTCCTCCTCCTTCCTCCTCCTCTCTCCTCCCCCTCCCCCTCCCCCTCCCCCTCCCCCTCCCCCTCCCCCCCTCCTCCTCCCTTCTCCTTCCTCCTCCCCTCCTCCTCCCCTCCTCCCTTCTCCCCTCTTCCCCTTCTCCCCCCCTCCTCCTCCCTCCTCCCTCCTCCTCCCCTCCTCCTTCCTCCTCCCTCCTTCCCTGTCTCCCTCTTCTCCTTCCTCCTCCTCTCTCCTCTCCTCTCTCCTCCCCCTCCCTCTCCCTCCTCCCCCTCCCTCTCCCCTCTCCTTCCCCTCCTCCCCGTCTCCCTCTCCTTCCTCCTCCTCTCTCCTCTCTGCTCTCCTTTCCTCCCCCTCCCTCTTCCCCCTCCTCCCTTCTCCTTCCTCCTCCCTCCTTCCCCGTCTCCCTCTTCTTCCTCCTCCTTCCTCCTCCTCTCTCCTCTCTCCTCTCCTCTCTCCTCCCCCTCCCCCCTCCCCCTCCCCCTCCCCCCCTCCTCCTCCCTTCTCCTTCCTCCTCCCCTCCTCCTCCCCTCCTCCCTTCTCCCCTCTTCCCCTTCTCCCCCCCTCCTCCTCCCTCCTCCTCCCCTCCTCCTTCCTCCTCCCTCCTTCCCTGTCTCCCTCTTCTCCTTCCTCCTCCTCTCTCCTCTCTGCTCTCCTCTCCTCCCCCTCCCTCTTCCCCCCTCCTCCCTTCTTCCTCCTGCCCCTCCTTTCCCGTCTCCCTCTTCTTCCTCCTCCTTCCTCCTCCTCTCTCCTCTCTCCTCTCCTCTCTCCTCCCCCTCCCCCCCTCCTCCTCCCTTCTCCTTCCTCTTCCCCTCCTCCTCCCCTCCTCTCTTCTCCCCTCTTCCCCTTCTCCCCCCTCCTCCTCCCTCCTCCCCCTCCCTCTTCCCCCTCCTCCCTTCTCCTTCCTCCTCCTTCCTCCTCCTCTCTCCTCTCTCCTCCCCTCCCCTCTTCCCCCTCCTCCTCCTCCCTTCTTTCCTCCTCCCCTCCTCCATTCCCCTCTTCCCCTCCTCCCCCTCCCCCTCCCTCCTCCTTCTCCCTCCTCCCTCTTCTCCTTCTCCCTTCTCCTCCTTCCTTCCCCCCTCCTTCCTCCTCCTCCCTCCTCCCTCCTCCCCGTCCTTCTCCCCCTCCTCCTCCCTCCTCCCTCCTTCCCTGTCTCCCTCTTCTTCTTTCCTCCTCCTTCCTCCTCCTCCCTCCTCCCTCCTCCCTCCTCCCTCCTCCCTCCTCCCCGTCCTTCTCCCCCTCCTCCTTCCTTCTCCTCTCCTCCCTCCTCCCCCTCCCTCTCCCCTCTCCTCCCCCCTCCCAACAGAAGTTTAAACAAAGCGAAAGTAAAATTATAATAGAACAATAAAATTAGCAAGGGAAAAGAAAAAAGGAAAAGCAGTGACATCAATAAATGCCAACTTCTAATGTGCGCTTTCCCCCCCCTCTCCTCTCTCCCTTTCTTCCTCTTTCTCTCTCCCGCTCCTGCTCCCTCTCTCCTTGCGCTTGTTCTCCTGCAGGCTGGAATGGGTGGAAATCATTGAGCCTCGCACGCGGGAGCGCATGTACGCCAACCTGATCACGGGCGAGTGCGTCTGGGACCCTCCCGCCGGCGTCCGCATCAAGCGGACCAACGAGAACCAGTGGTGGGAGCTCTTTGACCCCAACACCTCCCGCTTCTACTACTACAATGCCACCACCCAGCGGACGGTGTGGCACCGGCCGCAGAATTGCGACATCATCCCGCTGGCCAAACTCCAGACCCTGAAGCAGAACACGGAGTCCCCCCGGGCCTCGGCCGAGAACAGCCCCGGGCACAGCACCAATGTCAGCCGAGAAGGGAGCACCAGCTCCTCTCTGGAGCAGGAGCTGGAGGCGGGAGAGAAGGTTCCCGAGCAGAACCGGCCCAGTCGGCAGCCGACTCAGTTTGCCATTGTTAAGGAAGAGGCAGAGAGGTAAGGGGGCAATTTACGCCTTTGATTTGTTTCTCACTACAGAATGGGATGGGATGGGATAAGATGGAGTAGAACAGTGGTTCTCAACCTGTGGGTCAGGACCCCATTTGGGGTCGAACGACCATTTCACGGGGGTCGCCAAACAAGGCTGTCCGCCATTTCTTCCCTCTTTTCTTTGGCCACGCCCCTGGCACCCGGTGATGTATAAGTGGTTGGCGGTCACCACAACATGGGGAACTGTATTATGGGGTCGCGGCATTAGAAAGGTTGAGAACCACTGGAATAGAACATGGAGTGAAGTGGAATGAACAGAACAGAAAATGGAATGGAATAGAGAATGCAATGCAATGCAATACGGAATAGAATAGAATAGAATAGAATAGAATAGAATAGAATAGAATAGAATAGAATAGAATAGAACAGAAAATATGGAATGGAATGGAATAGAGTATAGAATAGAATAGAAAATATAGAATGGAATAGAATAGAAGAATAGAATAGAATAGAATAGAATAAGAAAATAGAATAGAGAATAGAATAGAATAGAATAGAATAGAATAGAATAGAATAGAAGAATAGAATAGAAGAATAGAATAGAATAAGAAAATAGAATAGAGAATAGAATAGAATAGAATAAAATAGAATAGAATAGAAAAGAAAAGAAAATGTGGAATGGAGTAGAGTAGAATAGAAAATATGGAATGGAATAGAATAGAAAATATGGGCAAGGTTGTTAATAGGGCAATATTGGAAGAAGGAATCTTTGCCTACTTTGCAAGAATGTTTTTTTAAAGTTTCTTACTTAGCTGAAATGGCAAAAATTTCGGCTTTCTTGAAAGATCAATCACAAGAGAAGTATCTCTTGGTGTGGAAAAGATGGATAAATTTTATACATTATAACTATGATATAAGAAAATATCATTTAGCTTTTGAATAATTTATATTTAAAGTTTAAGATTTTTTGTGTTTTTTATTATTATTATTAATATTTTTTTTAAAAAAATTATTTTCTTTTTTTTCTCTTTCTGTTTTTTATACATAATGGAGTTAAAGTATTTAATAATTAGTTTACTGAATGTAATTATATTTGTTTAAGGTTTTTTTGGGTTTAAAAGTTTTTTTCTTTTAAGTTCTAGTTAACCCTGTATTCAGCTCTGGGAAGAATGGGGGAGGGTTTTGGGGTGGGTTGGGTGGGATTGGGGAAGGGGTTTTTATTGTAAAATTTTAAAAATTTATAATAATAATAAAAAAAGAATAGAAAATATGGAATGGAATGGAATAGAATAGATCAGGATCGAACTGCTGGCTGTGGACAGAATTAGCCTGCAATACTGCCACTGTGCCACCAGGGGTCTAGTCACACGGTCGTTAAGTGAACCTGCCTTCCCCCGTTGAGTTTGCATGTCAGAAAGTCGCAAAAGGGGATCACCTGATCCCGGGGACGCTCCGACCGTCGTAAATACAAGTCGGTTGCCGAACATCTGAATTTTGATCACGGTGACCCCGGGGGAGGCCGCAACGGTCGTAAGTGTGAAAAACGGTCCTAGGTCCCTTTTTTCCGCACCGTTGTAACTTTGACCGGTCATTAAGCGAATGATTTAAGACGAGATTCACTTAACCTTGTTACTAACATAACTATAGTGATTCATTTAACAACCATGCAGGAAAGGTCGTAAAAGGCAGCAAAAACTCACTTAATGACTGCCTGGGTTAGCCGTGGAAATCTGTGACAAGAAGCAACGGGTGGAAACTAATCAAGGAGAGAAGCAACCTAGAACTAAGGAGAAACTTCCTGACAGTTAGAACAATCAACCAGTGGAACTCCTTGCCTCCAGAAGCAGTAAATGCTCCAACACTGGAAGTTTTTAAGAAGAGACTGGACAGCCGTTTGTCCGAAATGGTGTAGGGTTTCCTGCCCGAGCAGGGGGTTGGACTAGATGACCTCCAAGGTCCCTTCCAACTTTACTACTACTATTATTATTATTATTATTTGGGGTGAAACCTCAAGGACTACTTTGCCCAAGAAGCCATTACAAAAAGACATTAAATATATGAGGAAGTGTAGAATAAAAATCTTACTTCTCTATTCTATTCTATTCTATTCTGTTCTATTCTATTCTATTCTATTTCCATTCCATGTTCTATTTCCATTCCATATTCTATTCTATTCTATTCTATTCTATTCTATTCTATTCTATTCTATTCTATTCTATTCTATTCCATCCCATCCCATCCCATCCCATCCCATCCTATTCCATCCCATTCTATATTCTATTCTATTCTACTCTATTCTATTCTACTCTATTCTATTCTAT
This sequence comes from Crotalus tigris, assembly GCF_016545835.1. Lineage (NCBI taxonomy): Eukaryota > Metazoa > Chordata > Lepidosauria > Squamata > Viperidae > Crotalus > Crotalus tigris. Next base: position 158,591 of record NW_024097776.1, on the reverse strand, counting down.
TCTATTCTATTCTATTCTATTCTATTCTATTCTATTCTATTCTATTCTGTTCTATTCTATTCTATTCTATTTCCATTCCATGTTCTATTTCCATTCCATATTCTATTCTATTCTATTCTATTCTATTCTATTCTATTCTATTCTATTCTATTCTATTCTATTCTATTCTATTCCATCCCATCCCATCCCATTCTATATTCTATTCCATTCCATATTTTCTATTCTATTCTATTCTATTCTATTCTATTCTATTCTATTCTATTCTATTCTATTCTATTCCATTCCATTCCATTCCACTCCACTCCACTCCACTCCACTCCACTCCATTCTATTCCACTCCACTCCACTCCACTCCACATTCTATTCCATTCCATATTTTCTATTCTATTTATTCCATTCCACTGCACTCCACTCCATTCTATATTCTATTCCATTCCATATTTTCTATTCTATTCTATTCTATTCTATTCTATTCTATTCTATTCTATTCTATTCCATTCCATTCCATTCCATTCCATTCCATTCCATTCTTTGTAGACGTCAACTCCCAGAATTCCCCAGTCAGTCACGCCAGCTGGGGAATTCTGGAAGTTGAAGTCCACAAGTCTTAAAGTTACCAAGTTTGGAGACCTCTGGTGTAGGATCTCCTGCTTGGGCAGGGGGCTGGACTAGAAGACCTCCAAGGTCCCCTCCCACTCCGTGGTTCTTTTATTCTCTGGGCATCTGTAACTCCAAAGCTGAGCTGGGTTGAGTTGGGACAAGGCTGGTTAGACTCCAGTCCGGTGCCTGAACCTGGCTGGCATCTTGGCTGCAACAAGCATCTTCGAACTGATGTCCGTTCTAATAGGAGGGACTCCGAGCAAGGGCAGGGCAAAGTCGGCTTGTAATTCTACTTCGACTCCAACTTTACTATTAAAGTAATGAAGATGGAGGCTGGGGAGGGGAAAGGTGACCCCGGCAGCTTGTAGTGGCTCCCTGGAGCTCGGGATTTCGTTTCTTTTTTCTTTTTAATTTTCTTTTTTTTTATTTATATAAGGATTTTATTAGTTTTTCTGTTACATACATGTGTTAATTTTTCAACCAGCATGCTGTCTGGATTCAAAAGCACTAATACATAATCAATTCCCAATCCTTGATTCTTTCCTCTAGACCAGTGGTTCTCAATTCCAATAGGAATTGTCCAGGCTGTCTCTGCCCTGCTGAGCCCGCCAAAAATCCCGTTCTGCAAACGGTGCTGCACCAGTTGAGTAGTCCTCGACTTACAACCGGTTCAGTAGTCCTCGACTTACGACCAGTTGGGGGTCGCGGCATTAAAAAGGTTGAGAACCACTTCTCTAGCCACTTGTAGAATGACTCCCAGATCTGGTAGTATTATGTTTCTTCTTTATCTTTCAATCTCATCGTTAATCTGTCCATCTTTGCGCATTCCAATATTTTTTAAATTACTTCTTCCTCTGGTGGTACTGCTTCATTTTTCCAATATTGAACGAAGACTATTCTTGCTGCTGTTATGACGTGTAGAGCCAACTATAAACTTTGTTTATTAGTCTTTTCTGGCATTATACCTCCTAGTAGAAAAAGTTCAGGTTTAAATTCCACATGTTCTCCCAACATTTTTTCTAATCAAACACGTATCTTTCTCCAATAAGCCTTTGCTTTACCACATGTCCACCAAATATGATAATATGTGCCTGAGTTATGTTTACATTTCCAACATCTATTTTTTTTATTAAAATAAAAAAAAACCACCCACTTTTCTTAACAGCTCGGAGTTGGGCTGGTTTTTACCCCCGTGTGTGGTTGGCGTGCAAATTGGGCTCAGCTGTGGATGTTTTGTGCCAATGCCAGGAAAGGGGGCTTGCGTGTATTACCTGTCGGTCGGGACCCCATTTGGGGTCGAACGACCATTTCACGGGGGTCGCCAAACAACGCAGTCCGCCATTTTTTTCCCCTTTTCCTTAGCTGTGCTCCTCCCTTTTATTCTATTGGCTTTGGAAAGCCAATAGAATAGACTCTCTTGAATAGAGTCCAATTCTATTGGCTTTTAAAAGCCAATAGGAATTGTCCAGGCTGTCTCTGCCCTGCTGAGCCCGCCAAAAGTCCCATTCTGCAAACGGTGCTGCACCAGTTGAGTAGTCCTCGATTTATGACCGGTTGAGTAGTCCTCGACTTACGACTGGTTGGGGGGTTGCAACATTAAAAAGGTTGAGAACCACTGGTGTATTAAGACAATGGTCTTCACCCTTTTGGGCTTTGAGGACCAATGGGTGGTGGTGGAGGGGGAGAAGATTGGGGCCGCAGATGCAGCGGGGAGCCAGTACATGCACGCAGCTCCATTTGCGTGAGCGGCGAGCGCGCATGCCCGCCGCTCGTGCAAATGCAGCCGTGCATGTGCCCTGGCTTGCCGCTTCCACGGTCCCGGTTCTGAATGGGCCACAGCCCGGTGATTGGGGACCCCCCGTGCTAGGGTGCGTGCAAATTGGGTGCGTGTTTGTGAGGTTAGGATACGTGTATTAGGATACGTGAATATTGATGCGGTTCCTAATTTATCTTTGCCGTTGCTGCAGCTGACCACAAAAAAAAGAGGGATTTTACAGGCCCCAAGGAGACTCTGTGCTCTTTGTTTGTTGGTATTCTGCCTTTATTATTTTTACAAGTAACTCAAGGCGGCAAATATATCCAACACACTTCTCTCCTCCTATTTTCCTCACCGCAACAGCCCTGCGAGGTGGGTTGGGCTGGAACAAAGTCACCCAATTGGCTCTCGTTCCTAAGGTGGGACTAGAACTCCCAGTCTCCTGGTGATTGGCCCAAAGTCACCCTGTCGGCTTTCAGGCCTAAGGCGGGACTAGAAAGTCTCCTGGTGATTGGCCCAAAATCACCCTGTCGGCTTTCAGGCCTAAGGCGGGACTAGAACTCCCAGTCTCCTGGTGATTGGCCCAAAGTCACCCTGTCGGCTTTCAGGCCTAAGGCGGGACTAGAAAGTCTCCTGGTGATTGGCCCAAAATCACCCTGTCGGCTTTCAGGCCTAAGGCGGGACTAGAACTCCCAGTCTCCTGGTGATTGGCCCAAAGTCACCCAGTCGGCTTTCAGGCCTAAGGCGGGACTAGAACTCCCAGTCTCCTGGTGATTGGCCCAAAGTCACCCAGTCGGCTTTCAGGCCTAAGGCGGGACTAGAACTCCCAGTCTCCTGGCGATTGGCCCAAAGTCACCCAGCTGGCTTTCAGGCCTAAGGCGGGACTAGAAAGTCTCCTGGTGATTGGCCCAAAGTCACCCTGTCGGCTTTCAGGCCTAAGGCGGGACTAGAACTCCCAGTCTCCTGGCGATTGGCCCAAAGTCACCCAGCTGGCTTTCAGGCCTAAGGCGGGACTAGAAAGTCTCCTGGTGATTGGCCCAAAGTCACCCAGCCGGCTTTCAGGCCTAAGGCGGGACTAGAACTCCCAGTCTCCTAGCGATTAGCAAACCATGGTTTCGCTTAACGACTGCTGCATTCACGCTTAACGGCCAGCATGCTCCCTTTACCACTGCTGCTGCCGGTGCAAAAAAAAAAAAAGTTGTAAAATCAGATCAGCCCCCTGAGCAACCCGTTTTACGACCGTTACAACCATGAGGACTCTAATGGGCAGGCTCTAAGATGGCCGTAACCCGAGGACTTACCTTCATTTCATGCCAGGAACTGTGATATATATATATATATAAATATATATATTATATATATATATATATATAATATATAATATATATATATATAGATTTGTTTCTGAGGTTTTAGCGCGGGTATGGGTGGTCTTTGTATATAGGTCTTTGGTTGTTGGGGTTTTCTCTCCGCGGTTAAAATTGGGAAGGTGTCTTGGCAACGTTCGACGAAAGTCACATTCGTCATCTAGAAGCTAAAAACACCAGCCTGAAGATGACGAATGTGACTTCGTCGAAACGTTGCCAAGACACTTCCAATTTTACGCGGGAGAAAACCCGAACAACCAAAGACCTATATATATATATATATATACACATATTTTTCCCCACCTAGATAGGAGTGTGCCTGAGGTCAGAAAAAGCTCTCCTGACGATTGAAACCTACACATTGCGTCAAATATACATAGGGGCAGATTATTCCCCGGGGCGGGAATATGGTAGCTTGCCTGGGGGTGGGCGGGGTTCGAAACGTGGATGTGGGCCACTTCCCGGGGGGACCCCCCCCCAAGAAGCATTTCAAATCTGTTTTTCGGAGAGATAAATTTCAAGCCTGCTAGAAAACAGGAGAGCCGCTTAAAAGCGTGCTTAATTCCGTGAAAAATAAGAAACAATCCCTGCAGGAAATTTTAATGGACTTGTGAATGTAAAGGATGATGTCCCAGGTAGGACTCCAGCATCAATTAAGCTCTTAAAGGGACGGGGCACACCCCTGGCTATTTAATTTTTCTTTCCTTTTTTTTAATTGCATGGGATGTATTGAGAGCGGGAGAGAAAATCTTCCCCACTCTATTCTCCTCTCTCCCCCCCCCCCGCGGGCATCGTTGCATTGTGCCCCACTCCTTCCGTCTTGATCCTGCATCACAGGCTGATGTATCTGAAGTGCTCGGGATGCTTTAAAAGCAATAAATTACTGGAAAGTGGTTATTAATATTTGAATCGCTGCAGAATTGCCAAATGTTAATAGTGTGCCATGAAGGGGGTTGTCTGGGTGTGCATGGAAGTGTGTTGGCAGATATACAGGTACCCCTTCTTTGCTTCCTTCCTTCCTTCCTTCCTTCCTTCCTTCCTTCCTTCCATTCATCTTTTCATCCGTACTTCCTTCCTTCTTCCTATCCTTCCTGCTTCCCTTCCATCTATTCTTTCTCTTTCTTTCTTTCTTTCTTTCTCCCTTGCTTTCCCTTCCTTCCTTCCTTCCATCCATCCACCCATCCATCCATTCATCTTTCCATCCATCTATCCTTCCTTCTTCTTATCCTTCCTGCTTCCCTTCCATCTATTCTTTCTCTTTCTTTCTTTCTTTCTTTCTTTCTTTCTTCTTTCTTTCTTTCTTCTTTCTTTCTTTCTCGCTTGCTTTCCCTTCCTTCCTTCCATCCATCCACCCATCCATCCATTCATCTTTCCATCCATCTATCCTTCCTTCTTCCTATCCTTCCTGCTTCCCTTCCATCTATTCTTTCTCTTTCTTCCTTTCTTTCTTCTTTCTTTCTTTCTTTCTTTCTTTCTTTCTTTCTTTCTTTCTTTCTTTCTTTCTCGCTTGCTTTCCCTTCCTTCCTTCCTTCCTTCCTTCCATCCATCCACCCATCCATCCATTCATCTTTCCATCCATCTATCCTTCCTTCTTCTTATCCTTCCTTCCTTTCTGCCTTCCTTCCATCTATTCCTTCCTTCCTTATTTTCTTCTTCTTATCCTTCCTTCCTGCCTTCCTTCCATTTATTCCTTCCTTCCTTCCATCCATCCATCTATCCTTCCTTCCTGCCTGCCTACCTTTCTGCCCTCTTCCTATCCTCCCTCCCTCCCTCCCTTCCTTCCTTCCTTCCTTCCTTCCTTCCTTCCTTCCTTCCTTCCTTCCTTCCTTCCTTTTTTTTCCATTCTCTTCCCTCCTTCCATCTTCTTTCGTTCTGTCCATCTGTCCATCTGATGTAAAAAAGATGCTGAGACTCTAGAAAGAGCCGTACTCAGCGAGTGGTCCTCAATGGAACTGCATCTATATGGAGGGAAGTGTGTAGTGGGGTGCCCCAGGGCTCTGTTCTGGGCCCAGTACTCTTCAACATCTTCATCAACGATTTGGATGAAGGGATAGATGGGGAACTCATCAAATTTGCAGACGACACCAAGCTGACAGGAATAGCCAACACTCCAGAAGACAGGCTTAGGATACAGGAGGACCTGGACAGACTTGAACACTGGGCACTAACTAACAAAATGAAATTCAATGGTGAAAAAAGCAAGGTTCTACATTTAGGCAAGAAAAACCAAATGCACAAGTACAGCATAGGTGGCACCATGCTCAATAGTAGTAACTGTGAGAGGGACCTCGGAGTCCTAGTAGACAATCACTTAAATATGAGCCAGCAGTGTGCGGCAGCTGCCAAAAAGGCCAACACAGTGCTAGGCTGCATTAACAGAGGGATAGAATCAAGATCACGTGAAGTATTAATACCACTCTTCAATGCCTTGGTAAGGCCACACTTGGAATACTGCATCCAGTTTTGGTCACCACGATGTAAAAAAGATGTTGAGACTCTAGAAAGAGTACAGAGAAGAGCAACAAAGATGATTAGGGGACTGGAGGCTAAAACATATAAGGAACGGTTGCGAGAATTGGGTATGTCTAGTTTAACGAAGAGAAGGACAAGGGGGGACATGATAGCAGTCTTCCAGTATCTCAGGAGCTGCCATAAAGAAGAGGGAATTAAGCTATTTTCCAAAGCACTTGAAGGCAGGACAAGAAGCAACGGGTGGAAACTAATCAAGGAGAGAAGCAACCTGGAACTAAGGAGAAACTTCCTGACAGTGAGTACAATTAATCAGTGGAACAGCTTGCCTCCAGAAGCAGTAAATGCTCCAACACTGGAAGTTTTTAAGAAGAGACTGGACAGCCATTTGTCCGAAATGGTATAGGATTTCCTGCCTGAGCAGGGGGCTGGACTAGATGACCTCCAAGGTCCCTTCCAACTTTATCATCATCAACCTAGAACTAAGGAGAAACTTCCTGAACAGTTAGAACAATTAATTGGTGGAACCACCTGCCTCCAGAAGCGGTGAATGCTCCAACCCTGGAAGTTTTTAAGAAGAGACTGGACAGCCATTTGTCCGAAATGGTGTAGGGTTTCCTGCCTGAGCAGGGGGTTGGAGTAGATGACCTCCAAGGTCCCTTCCAACTTTACTACTATTACTATTTGTTTCCCAAGCCTTTGGGAAATAAGTTGAACCCCCCCCTTTTTTTGTGGAAGCCCCTCAAATACTGGAACGCTGTTATCATGCCCCCCCCCCCAGTCCTTCTTTTCTCTGGACTGGCCATACCCCAGTCCCGCAAACATTCTTCGTCTGTTTGAGTCTCCAGGCCTTGCATCAAATTAGTTACTCTTCTTTGCACTTTTCCCAACCTCTTTTTTGTAACGTAGCCACCCGAACCTGAGGCAGAATATTCCAGATGTGGCCTTACTAAGGCTTTGTAAAGCACTATTAAATACTTCGCCTGATTTTGATTTCCTTCTGACTCCATCCCCATCTCCTGTGGCTGCCTGGGGCATTCCGGGAGCTGAATTCCGCGGGTCTTAAAAGTTGCCATCCCCCCCCCCCCCGTGGCTCACGGTGGCAGGCTGTGGAGGCAACACACAAATGCCTCGGTGCACATTAGCGGAATTATGATCCTATTGCTCTGGAAGCTACATCAAAGAACCGACGGTATGGGATTCGAATACAATGCCCCCCCTGCAAGTCACAAGGGTTAAGGCCCAGGGGCCTCGTTAATTTAAGCTTGTTGTCGGAGGTCATTTCTATTGCAACTCTATCGGGGTGTGTGTGTTGTTTTTAAAAAGCACTGCATTTCATCCGGAGAAATCCCCCCCCCTCCTTATTCCCGCTTCCTTCATTAGCACAAACATCTGGACTGGAGAAGCTTTCTCGTTTCCTCCTGATTTTTAAAAATTCTCCTGTTCTTCATGCACTGCTGTATATACCAAGGTGAAGGGCATTACACGGACGGAATAAAATTTGCAGATTTTTGCATGTTTTTTCTTTTTTCTTTTTTTACAGCGAGAGCATGTCACATTAGCTCTTTTCCCACACATATCTAACCCGGTCGGGCACCGTCCCCGGTAAAAACGAAAGCTCGTCTTTCAGCCCAAATTAATATAATAATAATAATAATAATAATAATAATAATAATAATAATAATAACAACAACAACAACAACAACAACAACAACAACAAAATACAAAGACCTACAAATAGAAATAGAAAGACTGTGGCAAAAGCAAGCAAGGGTAGTACCAATAGTCATAGGCTCCTTGGGTGCAATCCCAAAACAACTGGAGCACCACTTGAACACAATTGGCATTGACAAATTTGCTATTAGTCAATTGCAAAAGGCGGCCTTATTAGGAACTGCTTCCATCCTGCGACGATATCTGTAATACCATCAAACATCCACATCTGCCTATCCCAGGTCCTGGGTAAGGACTCGATAGGTAGACAAAATGCCAAATCCAGTCTGAACATCTGGCTGACTGTGCGATGATCGATAATAATAATAATAATAAAGTTGGAAGGGACGTTGGAGGTCATCTAGTCCAACCCCCTGCTCAGGCAGGAAACCCTATACCATTTCAGACAAATGGCTGTCCAGTCTCTTCTTAAAAACTTCCAGTGTTAGAGCATTCACAGCTTCTGGAGGCAAGGAGTTCCACTGGTTAATTGTTCTCACTGTCAGAAAGTTCCAGGTTGCTTCTCTCCTTGATTAGTTTCCATCCGTTGCATCTTGTCCTGCCTTCAGGTGCTTTGGAGAATAGCTTGACTCCCTCTTCTTTGGGGCAGCTCCTGAGATACTGGAAGACTGCTATCATGTCCCCCCTCATCCTTCTCTTCCTTAAACTAGACATCCACAATTCCAGCAACCGTTCTTTATATGTTTTAGTCTCAGTCCCCTAATCATCTTGGTTGCTCTTCTCTGCACTCTTTCCAGAGTCTCAACATCTTTTTTATATCGTGTGACCAAAACTGGATGCCGTATTCCAAGTGTGGCCTTAGCAAGGCCTTGTAAAGTGGTATTAACCCTTCACACGATCTCGATTCTATCCCTTTGTTGATGCAGCTTAGCACTGTGTTGGCTTTTTGGGCAGCTGCAACACACGGTTGGCTCCTATTTAAGTGATTGTCCACTAGGACTCCGAGGTCCCTCTCACAGTTACTACTATTGAGCAAGGTACCCCCTATACTACACCTGTGCATTTGGCTTTTCTTGCCTACATGTAGAAGCTTGCTTTAAACTCTACATGAGATTAAAATTACCCTTCTTGCCTTCTTGAGGGTTTCCCTTCCAGAAAATAAATGAAATAAAATAAAACGATTGCATCAGCTTTTATGGAGTTCGATCCACTTCATCAAACACCGGACAAGTTTGTTTTGTCTATTCGTAGTTATTCTTGGCAGCGGAGAAAATTGGGGGTGGGGGGTGGGTGGGAGGGAACTTGGTAGGAAGAAGCAGGATTTTCTGACGGCTGACCGCCGCGAAAGAAGAGCGCCAGTGAGAAGGTCAAGAAACGTGATTTCCAGCAGGACGTCCGTTTGGAAACCTCGTTGCAGGAACTTCACCAAGAGTCTGTGCTCTTTCAAACGCAGGAGATCTCGTTAATCCCAGGCGTTGGAACGTTGTGATTACACAAAAATAGCTTCTTTTTTTTTTTTTAAATGATACTGGGAAGGTAAAACGCAGAACGGGTTTTGAGACCAAAGAGGGTTCAATTGCACTGGATGTTCTTGAGAACTTTCATTCTCATGACCTAAAGCCTTCTTCTCGTTCGGTCTCTCCTGGTCAGGTCTAACAACGTCGTTCTTCATATTTAAGCCCTTCAACTTTCAGTTTCCACTTTAGAGCAGGACAATAACTTTTTTAGACGAGGACAATAATTTGCCGAAGCAGAACGTGTTGGTGGTTTTCAAAGACTTCTGGATCTGAACGGTTTGGGTTTTTTTTAAAAAAAAATTTTTTTTTGTTTGGGAATAATTTAATGGTTCTTCTGAGTCTGTGTAACTCAGCTCAGCACCTGAAGGCAGGACAAGAAGCAACGGATGGAAACTACTCAAGGAGAGAAGCAACCTAGAACTAAGGAGAAATTTCTTGACAGTTAGAACAATTAACCAGTGGAAGAGATTGGACAGCCATTTGTCTGAAATGGTATAGGGATTCCCGCCTGAGCAGGGGTTGGACTAGATGACCTCCAAGGTCCCTTCCAACTCTGTTACTCTCTATTCTATTCTACTCTACTCTACTCTACTCTAGTCTACTCTATTCTTCCATTCCATTCCATTCCATATTTTCTATTCTATTCCATTCTATTCCATCCCATCCCATCCCATCCCATTCCATTCCATTCCCTGTTCTGTTCTACTCTACTCTACTCTACTCTACTCTACCCTACCCTACCCTACCCTACCCTACCCTACTCTACTCTTCCATTCCATTCCATATTTTCTATTCTATTCTATTCTATTCTATTCTATTCTATTCTATTCTATTCTATTCTATTCCATTCCATTCCATCCCATCCCATCCCATCCCATCCCATCCCATCCCATCCCATTCCATTCCATTCCCTGTTCTGTTCTGTTCTATTCTACTCTACTCTACTCTACTCTACTCTACTCTACTCTACTCTACTCTACTCTACTCTACTCTACTCTACTCTACTCTACTCTACTCTACTCTACCCTACTCTACTCTTCTATTCCATTCCATTCCATTCCATATTTTCTATTCTATTCTATTCTATTCTATTCTATTCTATTCTATTCTATTCTATTCTATTCTATTCTATTCTATTCTATTCTATTCTACTCTACTCTACTCTACTCTACTCTACTCTACTCTACTCTATTCATACAGGTAGTTTGCCAATATTGTGGGAATTATGTATTTAACAAAGCGATGGCATGTGGGAAAAACTATATTTGTGTTTAATTGTTTCGACATGCAACGCCTTTATAGCGTCGTCTTGTGGGAAGATGTTGGAACAGTTTGTGTCCAGGAGAGGGGTCTATAGATATTTTCTCAGCCCTCTTTTCTGGCTCCTGCAGTGTACAGGTCCTCAGTGGAAGGCAGGCTGGGGGCAATGGTTTTTTTTCTGCAGTTCTAGCTATCCGTGGAAATCAGTGTCTGTTTGCTTGGTTGCAGTGGGTTACCTTCCCCTTGCTGCAAACCCTTAGGCAAAATTGAAGAAAGCATTGCATTGTTGCAACAATTGAGCAATGTCCAGGTTACATGTGTGAAATCCCTTCGTTCTTGCTTTAATCCTTTGCTTTTCCTGACTCTTCTGCACAGCTCCTCACCACCCGGAGTTTTTGAGAAGGAATACGAGCTCTACCGAGACTACAGCTCGGATGGACAACGGCTTCACTACAGGTGAGCAGCCTCCCTCAAGAGTAGTCTTTCTCAACCGTGGTGGCTTGAAGAAGTGAGGACCTTAACTCCCAGAATTCCCAGGCAATAGACTTTAAGATGCATAGGCTTCCATTCCCAGAATTCCCAGCCAGCAGGCTTTAAGATGCATAGGCTTCCATTCCCAGAATTCCCAGACAATAGGCTTTAAGATGCATGGGCTCCCATTCCCAGAATTCCCAGCCAGCAGGCTTTAAGATGCATGGGCTCCCATTCCCAGAATTCCCAGGCAATAGGCTTTAAGATGCATGGGCTCCCATTCCCAGAATTCCCAGCCAGCAGGCTTTAAGATGCATGGGCTCCCATTCCCAGAATTCTCAGCCAGCAGGCTTTAAGATGCATAGGCTTCCATTCCCAGGATTCCCAGCCAGCAGGCTTTAAGATGCATAGGCTTCCATTCCCAGAATTCCCAGGTAATAGGCTTTAAAATGCATAGAATTCCATTCCCAGAATTCCCCAGGCAGCAGGCTTTAAGATGCATAGGCTTTCATTCCCAGAATTCCCAGGTAATAGGCTTTAAGATGCATAGGCTTCCATTCCCAGAATTCCCAGCCAGCAGGCTTTAAGATGCATAGGCTTCCATTCCCAGAATTCCCCAGCCAGCAGGCTTTCATAGGCTTCCATTCCCAGAATTCCCCAGCCAGCAGGCTTTAAGAGGCATGGGCTTCCATTCCCAGAATTCCCAGCCAGCAGGCTTTATTGTGTGTCGGTTTTTAACTCCTAGCATTCCAAGCCAGCCTGTCAACTCCCAGAATTCCCTAGCCAGGAAGAGGTCTGGCCTCCCGAGTCGTAACTGGCTGAGGAATTCTGGGAGTTGAAGACCACCCACCTTTAAAGTTGTCATGTTTGAGAAAGACTGCTCCAGAGTTTTGAACCTGGATCAGTTCAGGGTGAAAATGGATGTTGGGCTTCTGGTGGGGTGGGAACCTCAGGAGGGGGGGTGGTTTAATGGTTGAAACGGAGCGAGGTTTATGGCAGACCGTCTTCCATAACGACAGAGGTAAGCCTCGATTTACGACCGGTCATTTAACGAACAAGTTTATGACGGACCTGCACTCCTCAAAAGCTACTTACAATCCATTTTTGAAGTTACAGCAGCCATACACCCACACCCACACACCCCCAGGACCACGTTTTGGGCAGTGGGCAATGGGTTACCCTGTTTGCAGGGTCCCGTAGTCATGTGACTGCAATTTAGGATACTTTTTTGGGGGGGGGTCTGTTTACTTCCACTTTCTGGCAAAAATACCCGTGAGAGTGGGAAAGGGATTGGCTTGTGGCGTTCACACTCAATCACCGTTGCAAAATAAAATAAAATGGAAAAAATCGGGTCCGGTGACTTGATGCCTTGACTGAACGACCGCAAGGGCTTGAGAGCTCAATTAGGGCCATAAACTGAGGACTAGCTGTAGAGCTTTGGAGCCGGGAATGTTTGCCGTTGCTAAAAGTGTGGGTTTGCTCTGCTCTTTTGGGCTGGTGGAATTAACAGAGGAGAGAATATTTGCTGCTCAGGGTTGAGGTACGGAATTCTCTGAGCTGGGGGGGGGGATTTCTTGCAGACGTTTCCTGACCCAACTAGGTAACATCATCAGTGCTAGAAGCGAGTGGGGTGGGCAGGGAGGAGGAGGAGGAGGAGGAGAAGGAGGAGGAGGAGGAGGAAGAGTACTGTGGGGTCCTTGGTGGTTTCCTTGCAGACGTTTCATGACCCAACTAGGTAACATCATCAGTGCTAAAGAGAATGGGGTTGACAGCAGGAGGAGGAGGAGGAGGAGGAGGAGGAGGAGGAGGAGGAGGAGGAGGAGGAGGAGGAGGAGGAAAAAGACTGTGGGGTCCTTTATGTTCTCTGAGCTGGGTGGTTTTCTTGTAGACATTTCATTACCCAACTAGGTAACATCATCAGTATTAGAAGTGAGGGGTCTACTTTCTCCTTAGATACGGTGGCTTGCCCCAGCAATGTTGGTGGGAGTGGTCTCAGTGGCCCCTCGATTGGGCTGTTTACTGCTAGCTTGTTTGGGGTATTGTTTGCTTCTTGATTGTTAAAACATACAAGGAATGGTTGCTGGAATTGGGTAGGTCTAGTTTAACAAAGAGAAGGACGAGGGGGGACAGGATAGCAGTCTTCCAATATCTCAGGGGCTGCCCCCAAAAAGAGGGAGTCAAGCTATTCTCCAAAGCGCCTGAAGGCAGGACAAGAAGCAACGGATGGAAACTCATCAAGGAGAGAAGCAACCTGGAACTAAGGAGAAACTTCCTGACCGTGAGAACAATTAACCAGTGGAACCACCTGCCTCCAGAAGTTGTGAATTCTCCAACCCTGGAAGTTTTTAAGAAGAGACTGGACAGCCATTTGTCTGGAATGGTACACTGTCTCCTGGCCTGAGCAGGCGGTTGGACTAGATGACCTCCAAGGTCTGTTCCGTTATTCTATTCTATCCTATATTCTATTCTATTCTATTCTATTCTATTCTATTCTATTCTATTCTATTCTATTCTATTCTATTCTATTCTATTCTATTCTATTCTATTCTGTATTCTGTATTCCATCCCATCCCACTCCCTATCCCTATCCCCACTCAATTATTAATCTAATTTCAGTCTTGGTGGTAGCCATAGGAACTCAACAAAGCCCTGAACAGCCGGCCCTGATGTTGCCAGATGTTTGCCTCTGAAAAAGTAGCTGGGCTGACAGCTTCCCAGAGATCCCCTCCCCTCCTGCACGCAAAGAGAGGAAGGAAGTCCCCCACAAGCCTTTGATTCCGGCAAGCTCATTTCAGGGGTGATAAAAATTTCCCTCTCCCACAGAAGCCTGTCAGGCTGCCAGCTCTCCGTAATCTTGTCATTCGGAATTGCATCCAGATGTTTGCTTTGGAGCCAGCCAGTCAGCCAGCTGTGGTCGATATTTGCTCTCTTCTCTCATTCTTGCCTGCCTTTAAAAAAAACAAGAGACATTTTTTGCCCTTGTGTCCCCCCCCCCTTCTTACTTTCTTGGGGGCCTGGCTGACACGAAGGAGACAGGATCCAGAAAAGGGGTATGTAATAATAATAATAGTAATAGTAGTAATAGTTGGAAGGGACCTTGGAGGTCATCTAGTCCAACCCCCTGCTCAGGCAGGAAACCCTACACCATTTCGGACAAGTGGCTGTCCAGTCTCTCCTTAAAAGCTTCCGGTGTTGGAGCATTCACCACTTCTGGACGCAGGTAGGTTGTTCCATTGGTTCATTGTTCTCACTGTCAGGAAGTTTCTCCTTAGTTCTAGGTTGCTTCTCTCCTTGATTAGTTTCCATCCGTTGCTTCTTGTCCTGCCTTCAAGTCCTTTGGAGAATAGCTTGACTCCCTCTTCTTTGGGGCAGCCCCTGAGATATTGGAAGACTGCTATCCTGTCTACCCTGGTCCTTCTTTTCATTAAACTGGACATACCCAATTGGAACAACCGTTCCTTATATGTTTTAGCCTCCAGTCCCCTGATCATCTTTGTTGCTCTTCTCTGTACTCTTTCTAGAGTCTCAACATCTTTTTTACATCGCTGTGACCAAAAATGGATGCAGTATTCCAAGGGTGGCCTTACCAAGGCCTTGTAAAGTGGTATTAACACTTCACGTGATCTTGATTCTCTCCCTCTGTTAATGCATCCCAGCACTGTGTTGGCCTTTTTGGCAGCTGCAGCAGGCGGCTGGCTCCTATCTAAGGGATTGTCCACTAGGACTCCGAGGTCTGCAAGAGACTTTGATGGGCTCCCATCCTTCTAGTCAGCTAGCCAAGATCTGTCTGTCAGGCATAAACCTCTTCCTGAAGAAGGTGAAGTTTTAAGCCTTTCATTCGGTTCCAGCCAGGTTAGCCCCACTAGACAAATTAATCTCGGCTTGTCAAAGTAATCTTGGGTAGGGAGGACGGGATGAGGGCCAAGACCTTTCTCCCAGGGACCCCTTTGGTTTTGTCTCTCTGGGGTTGTTCTCTCAAAGGAAATTTCTGGGTTTCTTTTGGAGAAGAGTAACTAAGATGATCAAAGGCCTGGAGACTTAGACATATGAAAGACAGTTGCAGGAATTGGGTATGGCCAGTCTAGAGAAAAGAAGGACCAGGGGCGACAGGATAGCAGCATTCCAGTATTTGAGGGGCTGCCATAAAGAAGAAGAGAGGGTCAAACTATTCTCCAAAGCACCTGAGGATAGGAGAAGAAACAACGGATGGAAATTGATCAAGGAGGGAAGCAACCTGGAACTAAGGAGAAATTGTTAGAACCAGTGGAACAGCTTGCCTCCAGAAGTGGTGTTTGGTTTAATGAAAAGAAGGACGAGGGGGGACATGATAGCAGCCTTCCAGGAGGAAAGCTATGGCAAATCTAGACAGCCTACTAAAAAGCAGAGACGTCACCCTGCCAACAGAAGCGCGTATAGTCCAGGCCATGGTTTTCCCAGTTGCAATGTATGGCTGTGAAAGTTGGACCATAAGAAAGGCTGAACGCCAAAGAATGGAGGCCTTTGAACTCTGGTGCTGGAGAAGACTCCTGCGAGTCCCTTGGACTGCAAGGCGATCCAACCAGTCAGTCCTGGAGGAGATCAACCCTGACTGCTCTTGAGAAGGCCAGCTCCTGAAGTTGAAACTCAAGGACTTTGGCCACCTAATGAGAAGGAAGGACTCACTGGAGAAGAGCCTGATGCTGGGAAAGATGGAGGGCAAGAGAAGAAGGGGACGACAGAGAATAATGAGGTGGCTGGATGGAGTCACTGAGGCAGGAGGCGTCAGCTTAAATGGACTCCAGAAGATGGTAGAGGACAGGAAGGCCTGGAGGAACGTTGTCCATGGGGTCGCGATGGGTCGGACACAACTTCGCAACTAACAACAACAACAACACGAAGAGGGGATCAGATTATTTTCCAAAGCACCAGAAGCAGGACAAGAAACAATGGATGGAAACTGATCAAGGAGAGAAGCAACCTGGAATTAAGGAGAAACCTCCTAACAGTGGAGACAATTAACCAGTGGAACTACCTGCCTCTAGAATTTGTGGGTTCTCCATCACTGGAGGCTTTTAAGAAGAGACTGATCAAACATTTATCTGAAACGGTCTAGGATCTCTCAGCCCTGGGAAGCAGAAGACCAGGGCAAAGCACTTCTAAAAATGTTGCCAAGAAAATGCTAGGAAATTATGATCATCATCCTCCTGTTGGTGCAGAGCTTAAGGCAGTGGTTCTCAACCTTTTTAATGCCGCGACCCCCAACTGGTCGTAAATCGACGACTACTCAACTGGTCATAAGTCGAGGACTACTCAACTGGTGCAGCACCGTTTGCAGAATGGGACTTTTGATGGGCTCAGCAGGGCAGAGACAGCCTGGACCATTCCTATTGGCTTTGGAAAGCCAATAGAATTAGACTGTATTCAAGAGAGTCTATTCTATTGGCTTTCAAAAGCCAATAGAATAAAAGGGAGTAGCACAGCCAAGGAAAAGGGGGAAAAAATGGCGGACTGCGTTGTTTGGCGACCCCCGTGAAATGGTCGTTCGACCCCAAATGGGGTCCCGACCCACAGGTTGAGAAGCACTGGCTTAAGGCATCAGATTAAAAACTGGGTGACCGGGAGTTCTAGTCTCACCTTAGGTACAGAGTCATGGGTGACTTTAAATCTCTCTCAGCTCTGGGAAGAAGGAGGCCAAGACAAATCGCTGCTGAAAACATCACTAAGAAGATGCTCGGAAATCAAGAGCGCCATCCTCCAGTCGGGGTGGAGCTTAAGGCATCAGACTAAAAACTGGGCGACGGGGAGTTCTAGTCCCACCTTAGGCGCCAAGCCAGCTAAGTGACCGAGGGCCAGTCCCTCTCTCTTAGTCCCGGGAAGAAGGAGACAAGAACGAATAACTTCTGAAAACGTTGCCAAGGAAACTGCAGGAGCTTGGCCTGGCAGCCAACAAGAGTCCACGCTTAGCTGAAGTCCCCATCCCACTGTCTAGTAGCTTCCGGAAGCCTTATCCCTCAGGTGGGCTGCATTTTGGGGACTTCCACCCCCAAATTCTGGGAGTTGAAGTCCGCAACTCTTGTTTGGAGACCCCTGCTGTAGACAGAACAGAACGGAATGGAGTGGGGTGGAGTAGAAAAAGTTACTTTTTTTTTTTTTTTTAACGATGGTTGCAGCGTTCCCGGATCTCGTGATCACCGTTTGCGATCTTCCCAGCCGGCTTCCAATGAGCCAGGATCCACTGAACGGCCAGTTGATTCATTTAACAACGTTGGCGATTCACTTAATGGCCCCAGTTTAAAAAAAAAAAGAAGAGGAAGATTATAAAACCGGATGCACGTCGCTTAGTGCGCGCCTCCCTTAGTGACGGACGTTCCCATCCCAACTGCGGTTGCAAATTGAGGGCCTGCCAACAAAAATGAGGTACCGTTTCCAGAACGGAAGCTTGCTTTCAAGAAGGCCTCGCCTTTCATTTACGACGACTATACTTCCAGCTTAATTATAGTCAGTATGATTTCTCCCCAGACTGGCATGTAATTAATTCTCTCCTTCTGTCTCATTAAATTGGAACTTTGGGAAGTCTGAGCAAACTACACCCAAAGTTTCTTGTGGCCACGTGCAGGCTGGACACTTAAATTACGCATTTCGAGCTGAGCCCAAAGGTGCTTTTTCAAAAGGCAACTGGACTCCCTTTGTTTTCTTTCGTTTTCCTTTGAAGATCTCTGGCTTTTCAACCAAGAAGCTTCTACCAGTTAGAACTGAAGAATTCACAGGTGTAGTAGGGGAGAAACATGGTTCAATAGTAGGAACTGTGAGAGGGGTCTCGGAGTCCGAGTGGACAATCCCTTAAATAGGAGCAACCAAAAAAGCCAACGCAGTCCTTAGGCTGCATCGACAGAGGGATAGAATCAAGATCATGTGAAGTGTTAATACCACTTTACAAGGCCTTGGTAAGGCCACACTTGGAATCCTGCATCCAGTTTTGGTCACCACGATGTAAAAAAGATGTTGAGACTCTAGAAAGAGTACAGAGAAGAGCAACAAAGATGATTAGGGGACTGGAGGCTAAAACATACGAGGAACGGTTGCTGGAATTGGGTATGTCTAGTTTAATGAAGAGAAGGACAAGGGGGGACATGATAGCAGTCTTCCAGTATCTCAGGGGCTGCCCCAAAGAAGAGGGAGTCAAGCTGTTCTCCAAAGCACCAGAAGGCAGGACAAGAAGCAACTGATGGAAACTCATCAAGGAGAGAAGCAACCTAGAACTAAGGAGAAACTTCCTGACAGTGAGAACAATTAATCAGTGGAACAGCCTCCCTCCAGAAGCAGTAATTGCTCCAACACGGGAAGTTTTTAAGAAGAGACTGGACAGCCATTTGTCCGAAATGGTGTATGGTTCCCTGCCTGAGCAGGGGGTTGGACTAGATGACCTCCAAGGTCCCTTCCAACTTTACTACTATTACTATTACTATCTCCAAGGTCCCTTCCAACTCTGTTATTTCGTATTCTCTAAAAGTTCAGAAGAGAAGGACAAAGGGCAACATGATGGCAGTCTTCCAATATCTCAGGGGCTGCCCCAAAGAAGAGGCAGTCAAGCTATTCTCCAAAGTACCTGAAGGCAGGACCTGAAGCAATGGATGGAAACTAATCAAAGAGACGGTCCTTTCCAGCTCTATTTTGATTGCCTGATTGATTTGACTGACTGACTGACTGACTGATTGATTGATTGATTGATTGATTGAAGGAGAGAAGCAACCTAGAACTAAGGAGAAATTGCCTGACAGTGAGAACAATTAACCAGTGGAGCAACTTGCCACCAGAAGTTGTGAATTCTCCAACACTGGACGTTTTCAAGAAGACATTGGACACCCATTTGTCTGAAATGGTATAGGGCAGGGGTAGGCAACCTTGGCTCTTTTATGACTGGTGGACTTCAACTCCCAGAGTTCCTGAGCCAGCCTGGCTCAGCTTGAAAACCTCTCCCTTTCCCCTCAGCATGGCTGGCTCAGGAATTCTGGGAGTTGAAGTCCATGAGTCATAAAAGAGCCAAGGTTGCCTACCCCTGCTTGAGCAGGGGGTTGGACTACTAAAAGATCCATGTTGAGCTGTTGAGACCGTAGAAAGAGTCCAAAGAAGAACGACTCAGATGATAATGGTCTGGAGGCTAACCCATATGATCAGGGGTCTTCAAACTTGGCCCTTTTATGACTTGTGGACTTCAACTCCCAGAATTCCTCAGCCAGGCACGCTGGCTGAGGAATTCTGGGAGTTGGAAGTCCACAAGTCATAAAAGGGCCACGTTTGAAGACCCCTGCATATGATGAGCAATTGAGGGAACTAGGTATGTCTAGCCATTGGAGAGAAGGACGAGGGGTGACATGAGAGCAGATTTCCAATATTTAAGGAGCTCTCTCAGAGAAGAGGGGGGTCCACCTATTCTCCAAAGCACCTGAGGGCAGGACAAGAAGTAACAGATGGAAACTAATTGAGGAGAGATCCAGACAGGGAGAACAATTGATCAGTGGAACGACTTGCCTCCAGAAGTTGTAGGTGCTCCATCGCTGGAGGTTTTCAAGAAGAGATTGGACAGCCATTTGTCTGAAATTTGTCCAAAAGTTGGCAAGAAATTTGTCCGAGTGTTGGCATGAATAGCCAACGCTCCAGAAGACAGGGATAAGGTAGAGAAAGATCTGGACTGACTTGAACACTGGGCGCTATCTAACAAAATGAAATTCAGTGGTGAAAAAAGTAAGGTTCTACATCAGTGGTTCTCAACCTTTTTAATGCCGCGACCCCCAACCGGTCATAAGTCGAGGACTACTCAATCGGTCGTAAGTCGAGGACTACTCAACTGGTGCAGCACCGTTTGCAGAATGGGACTTTTGGCAGGCTCATCAGGGCAGAGACAGCCTGGACAATTCCTATTGGCTTTTGAAAGCCAATAGAATTAGACTCTATTCAAGAGAGTCTATTCTATTGGCTTTCAAAAGCCAATAGAATAAAAGGGAGTAGCACAGCTAAGGAAAAGGGGGAAAAAAATGGCGGACTGCGTTGTTTGGCGACCCCCGTGAAATGGTCGTTTGACCCCAGGTGGGATCCCGACCCACAGGTTGAGAACCACTGCTCTACATTTAGGCAAGAAAAACCAAATGCACAGGTATCGCATACACCATTCCAGACAAAAAGGACGGGCCCTTTTGTTAATAACTCTGAAACCACTGCGTCCACCCGATCTGTTATTTTGTGTTTTAGGAAAACCCCAAATTGCATGCTTGAAAGGCAGATTGTTGTCATCTTGCTTCCTTTGCCCAGTGCAGGATTACGATAGTTGCCATTCTGGATTGTGGGATAGATTGAAAGAGGCCAAAGCCAGAGAGAACGGGACCCCATTAAAGTGTTACCCCCTTTCTCAAAAGGTGTTATTTTTAGAGCTACTTCTCTCTCTTTTTTTTTTTTAAGAAAATTGTATTGGTTTTCTAGTTTTACATTTACCGTATTTTCTGACGTATAAGACGACTTTCTAAAGCATACAAATCGGCTCCGAAGTCGGGGGTCGTCTTATACGCCGAGTCATCTAATACGCCGGAAAATACGGTAAGTATTGGAAAAGCAACGTGGCGGCTGAGTTGGTCAATAAATCCATAACATACAAATATCTTTAGATCTCAAATTATTACATTAAGTGCTTCCCCTCTTTTCCCTTTAGTATTTACTGTCTCATCTTTAAATTAGTACAATTCTTATTATATCAATGAAATAAAACTTTTCTTTCATTTATCAATAATTTTTAGTTTATACATACCCTAGTTATTTTAACATTCAGTGTTTTTAGACAATGTCCTGATTTCATTTTTCCCAATTTTGGTTTCCCATTAATATTTACATTTCACGTTGAATATTTATCATTTCCAAAATTTTAAATAACCCCAGTTCTCTTTTATCCCAATTCATCACAAGCTCTAATGTTCAGAATGCACGTCTTACCTATTTGAGTTCTCACCCTCTTACATCAACTAATTAGTAATAACAATATAATATTCTTATTTTCTGGTAATTTCCATATATCTTAAATTTAGTAACCAAAATTCCTCCTATTGGAGAGACAGCGGTCCATAATGGTATAGGCTCTCCTGTTTGAGCAGAGGGATGGACTAGATGACCTCCAAGGTCCCTTCCAACTCTCTTACTCTGTTAATTAACCAGTGGAACGGCCTGCCCCTGGAAGTTGTGGGTGCTCCATCACTGCAGATTTTTAAGAAGAGACCGGAAACCATTTATCCGGAATGGCATATAGGGTCTGCTGTTTGAACAGGGGGTTGGACTAGATGACCTCCAAGGTCCCTTCCAACCCATTATTCTACGTTCCAGGCTTATTCTGCCTCTCCTCTGCTGCTACAGTTTGCTCTAAGATGAGCCAAAGGACCATCTCTGGGAATTTGAAGGTCACCGCCGCCAAAGCTTATATATCAGCACCGTGACATTTTGCCGTTGTGCTTTCCATCCCTGTTCTAATCATCTCTAACATTTATTTAACGCGCCTCTCCTCCGCGGTTCAGGGCACCGGGCTGATGGGTTTTGCCGTTTCCCAATGCTCAGGCAGCCAAACTCTTTAGGCCCCCATCAGGGAGCCACATAAAGCATGGGTTCCTGTGCAGCAAATGAGGCATAGGCCAGGACGGAGGTTTTTAAAAAGCACAAGGGCAGGCAGCCGTCTTTTGAATTTTGGAGACGGATAGAATCTGATCAAGGAGAGAAGCAACCTGGAATTAGGCAGAAATTTCCTGAAAGTTAGAACAATTAACCAGTGGAACAGCCTGCCTCCAGAAGCGGTGAATGCTCCAACACTGGAAGCTTTTAAGAAGAGACTGGACAGCCATTTGTCCGAAATGGTATAGGGTTTCCTGCCTGAGCAGGGGGCTGGACTAGATGACCTCCAAGGTCCCTTCCAACTCTGTTATTCTATTCTATTCTATTCTATTCCATTCCATTCCATTCCATTCCAGGAGAGATTCAACCTGGAATTAAACTTCCTGACAGTGAAGACAGTTAATCAGTGGAACACCTTGCCACCAGACATTGTGGGTGCTCCAACACTAGAAGTTTTTAAGAAGAGACTGGACAGCCATTTGTCTGAAAATTATATAGGGTTTCCTGCCTGAGCAGGGGGTTGGACTAGATGACCTCCAAGGTCCCTTCCAACTTTTATTTTTATTATTATTTTTATTATTATTATTATTATTATCATCATCATCATTATTATTATTATTAATAATTTTTTTTGGTCACCACAAAAAAGATTTTGAGACTTTGGAATAAGTGCAGAGAAGAGCAACTGAGATGGGTAATGGCTGGAGAATAAAATATTTGAAGAACGGTTGCAGGAACTGGATATGGCCAGTCTAGAGAAAAGAAGGACTGGGGGAGACATGATAGCAGCATTCCAGTATTTGAGGGGCTGCCCCAAAGAAGAGGGAGTCAAGCTATTCTCCAAAGCCCCTGAAGGTAGGACAAGAAGGAACGGATGGAAACTCATCAAGGAGAGAAGCAACCTAGAACTAAGGAGAAACTTCCTGACCGTGAGAACAATTAACCAGTGGAACAACCGACCTCCAGAAGCGGTGAATGCCCCAACACTGGAAGTTTTAAAGAAGAGACTGGACAGCCATTTTTCCAAAATGGTATAGGGTTACCTGCCTGAGCAGGGGGTTGGACTAGATGACCTCCAAGGTCCCTTCCAGTTCTATTCTGAATTGAATAGTCTGATCAAGAGAAGGACTATAGGTGACATGATAGCAGTCTTCCAATATTCTCTGTACTCTTTCTAGAGTCTCAACATCTTTTTTACATCGTGGTGACCAAAATTGGATGCAGGATTCCAAGTGTGGCCTTACAAGGCATTGTAAAGTGGTATTAATACTTCATGTGATCTTGATTCTATCCCCCTGTTAATGGAAGATGCTGAGATTCTAGAGAGAAGAGCAGCAAAGATGATTTTAGGGGACTGGAGGCTAAAACATATAAGGAGCAGTTGCTGGAATTGGGTATGTCTAGTTTAACGAAGAGAAGGATGAGGGGGGACAGGATAGCAGCCTTCCAGTATCTCAGGGGCTGCCCCAAAGAAGAGGGAGTCAAGCTATTCTCCAAAGCACCGAAGACAAGACAAGAAGCAACGGATGGAAACTCATCAAGGAGAGAAGCAACCTGGAACTAAGGAGAAACTTCCTATCGGTGAGGACAGTTAACCAGTGGAACAGCTTGCCACCAGAAGTTCTGGATGCTTCATCACTGGAGGCTTTTAAGAAGAGACTGGACAGCCATTTGTCTGGAATGGCATAGGGTCTCCTGTTTGTGCAGGGGGTTGGACTAGTAGACCTCCAAGGTCCCTTCCAGCTCCATTATTTTGTTAAAACTCTGAGTTTTCCCTTACGGACAAGTAAAAAAAGGGAACAAAACCCCACCTTACATACAGTTGACATCATTGTTCTTCAGAAAAACAGACACACACACACAAAAAATCAACGGAGTCGTGTTTGGGTTCCCATTGTAGAAAAAGCGCATTAATCATCAGCTCTACATCCAAATCCGTGTTCTTTGGGAAAGGATCTCAGAAGCAAAAAACTGCACGAATACGTCCACCTTGGAAAGCCTGGATGACAGTTTGATGCATTTGGGAAGAGAGGGTGCCATGAACACACACACACACACACACAGACACAGACACAGAGACACACATAGACACAAACAGACACACATACAGACACTGAGCAGCTGTGGCTTCAGCTGCTATCCGGGACTGCGTGCCACCTGGAAAAAAATTTATTTACAGCACTGGAAAAATCGCCTGCTTTTCCCTTTTTCCGCACACAGCGAGTGCCACAATTAAGCGCAACTCAGATGTGAAGTGAGGATCAGAGCCCGGCTAGAGGCAGGAAAAATACAGGGTTGTGTGTGTGTGTGTTTTTTTTCTCCTCCAAATCGTTGAGCAGGCACGGATTAAAAAAAAAAAAAAAAAGGCAGCACCCTGGGCAAAAAATAATTTACAGATACTTGGCTTCTGTCTATCAGCAGTTCCGTGGAATTGTTCTCTTGGGTAACGGGGCCTAGAAAAACAGTTGTGTAGCATCCAAGCACCGACTGTGTGGGATACAAAAAAAAAGAGAATAAACTTAATAAACTCACATCAGGGCCTCTCTGTCCGGCCATTGAGGCAGAAATTATTAGATAACCTTTATTGTCATTTTTTTTTTACTGTGGGCACAACAGCGCAGCTTAAAAATGAAATTTAGTGGCTTGCTCTCAAAGGGTGCACATGCATAACACCCATTTAAACATACTATATTGTTGTTGTTAGTTGCGAAGTTGTGTCTGACCCATCGTGACCCCATGGACCACGTTCCTCCAGGTCTTCCTGTCCTCTACCATCTTCTGGAGTCCATTGAAGCTCCCACCTGCTGCTTCAGTGACTCCATCCAGCCATCTCATTCTCTGTCGTCCCCTTCTTCTCTTGCCCTCCATCTTTCCCAGCATTAGGCCCTTCTCCAGTGAGTCCTTCCTTCTCATTAGGTGGCCAAAGTATTTGAGTTTCGACTTCAGGACCTGTCCTTCTAAAGAGCAGTCGGAGTTGATCTCCTCTGGGACTGACTGGTTTGATCGCCTTGCAGTCCAGGGGACTCGCAGGAGTCTTCTCCAGCACCAGAGTTCAAAGGCCTCCATTCTTTGGCGCTCGGCCTTTCTTATGGTCCAACTTTCGCAGCCATACATTGCAACTGGGCAAACCATGGCCCTGACTATACGTACTTTTGTTGGCAGGGTGATGTCTCTGCTTTTTAGTACACTGTCTAGATTTGCCATTGCTTTCCTCCCCAGGAGCAAGCGTCTTTTAATTTCTTGGCTGCAGTCCCCATACAAATTTGAGAATTTCCGATCGTTGCTGTTGTCTTCCCGGAGACATCCCAGAGTCTGCATGCAGTTTTGGTCACCGCAATATAAAAAAAAAAATGTGGGAAGAGGGCAGAGAAGAGCAAAAAGGGGATTGGGGGACTGGAGGCTAAAAGATATGAAAGATGGTTGCAGGAATTGGGTAGGCCTCGTTTAAGAGCCGTGGTGGCGCAGTGGTTAGAAGGCAGCATTGCAAGCTGACTCTGCCCATAGCCGGCGGTTCGATCCTGAGCAGCTCAAAGTTGACTCAGCCTTCCATCCTTCCGAGGTCGGTAAAATGAGGACCCAGATTGTTGGGGTCGAGAGGCTGACTCTGTCAATCGCATAGAGAGGGCTGTAAAAGCACTGTGAAGCGCTATATAAGTCTAAGTGCTATTGCTACGGCCCTCCTTTCCTTCCTTCCTTCCTTCCCCTTCCTTCCTTCCTTCCTTCCTTCCTTTTCTACTTTTCTTTTTGTTTTCTTCCTTTCTTCCTTTCTTTCTTCCTTTCCTCCCTCCCTCCCTCCCTCCCTCCCTCCCTTCCTTCCTTCCTTCCTTCCTCCCTCCCTCCCTCCCTCCCTCCCTCCCTCTGGTTAGAATGCAGTATTGCAGGCTAATTCTGCATTCCCACAACCAGCAGTTCGATCCTGACCGGTTCAAGATTGACTCAGCCTTCCACCCTCCCGAGGTGGGTAAAATGAGATTATTGGGGGGGGGGTGGGCCTGACTCTGTAAACCGCTTAGAGAGGGCTGTAAAGCTCTGTGAAGCAGTATATAAGTCTAAGTGCCATTGCTATTGCCATTAATGAAGAGAAGGACGAGGGGGGACATGATAGCAGCGTTCCAGTATCTCAGGGGCTGCCCCAAAGAAGAGGGAATCAAGCTACTCTCCAAAGTGCCTGAAAGCAGGACAAGCAGCAACGGAGGGAAACTGACCAAAGAGAGAAGCAACCTAGAACTAAGGAGAAACTTCCTGACAGGGAGAACAATTAATCAGTGGAACAACCTGAAATTGTGAGTGCCATGATAGCACCCTTCCAATATCTCAGGGGCTGCCCCAAAGAAGAGGGAGTCAAGCTATTCTCCAAAGCATCAGAAATAAGACAAGAAGCAACGGATGGAAACTAATCAAGGAGAGAAGCAACCTAGAACTAAGGAGAAACTTCTTGACAGTGAGGACAATTAACCAGTGGAACAACCTGCCTCCAGAAGCGGTGAATGCTCCAACACTGGAAGTTTTTAAGAAGAGACTGGACAGCCTTTTGTCCGAAATGGTATAGGGTTTCCTGCCTGAGCAGGGGGTTGGACTAGATGACCTCCAAGGTCCCTTCCAACTTTATTATTATTACTACTATTATGGATCATCGCACAATCAGCCAGATGTTCAGACTGGATTTGGCATTTTGTCTACCTATCGAGTCCTTACCCAGGACCTGGGATAGGCAGATGTGGATGTTTGATGGTATTACAGATCTCGTCGCAGGATGGAAGCAGTTCCTAGTAAGGCCGCCTTTTGCGATTGACTAATAGCAAATTTGTCATTTATTATTATTATTATTATTATTATTGATCATCGCACAGTCAGCCAGATTTTCAGACTGGATTTGGCATTTTTGTCTACCTATCGTTGTTGTTGTTATCATCATCATCATCACCATTATCAGGGGGACACCTTCCCACCAGACGTTGTGGCTGCTCCATCAGTGGAAATTTTTAAGAAGAGACTGGACAGCAGTTTCTCTAGGATGGTGTAGGATGTCCTGCTTAATCGGGGCTGGACTAGAAGACCTCCAAGGTCCCTTCTAAGTCTGTTCTTTTGTTCTGCTCTTACAGAGCGAAGGGGTTTTCAACAGCAATGCCGCTGGAAAGAGAATTTGCTATTTATTATTCGGCTCGCCATATGCTACGGGAAAGGGTTTCCCCCCCCCCAACCGTTTTCCTGAAATCTATAGATAAAAGAAAACGTCTGCCAAGACCTAATCTTAGGTCAGCTTAAAAGGGCGTCATTCTCGGCCGCAGCTGCCAGCGAATCAGATGCAGTTTCTTTCTCTAATGGCTTTTGTGGCGGATGGGCTACTACGGGTTTTACGTGCTGGCAGGTTTTAATTACAACAGGTTTTTCCCTGCCTGCCTTTCACTGTATTTGGTAAACGTATTTAATGGGAGGGAAAGAACAGATGGGCAGGCAGGGCCTCTGGCTACCCGCAGCCACGTTCCAGCAGTTGAGAAAAAAAAACTCCCGTTGTGCCCGGAAGAGCGATGGCACCAGCGGAACCCAGGAGAAAGGGGGAGTTTTTCCCCCCCCCCCACTACTCATTTCCGTGGTCCGTTCCGAAAAGCCTGAAGGAAGATGCTCACAATCTGGAAGATGAAGAGAAATCCCAGGGAACTTTCTTGAAAAGCAACGGCTGAAGCCACAGGAGAACGTACAGCATAGAATAACAGAGTTTGGAAGGGACCTTGGAGGTCATCTAGTCCAACCCCCTGCTCAGGCAGGAAACCCTATGCCATTTCAGACAAGTGGCTGTCCAGTCTCTTCTTAAAAGCTTCCAGTGTTGGAGCATTCACCGCTTCTGGAGGCAGGCTGTTCCACTAATTAATTGTTCTCACTGTCAGGAAGTTTCTCCTTAGTTCTACGTTGCTTCTCTCCTTCAATCAGTCAATTACTCACTCACTCACTCAATCAATCAATCAATCAAATCAGTGAATCAGAATAGAGTTGGAAGGGACCTTGGAGGTCATCTAGTCCAACCCCCTGCTCAAGCAGGAGACCCTATACTATTTAGACAAGTGGCTGTCTGATGTCTTCAATCAGTCAATCAATCCATCAATCAAATCAGTGAATCAGAATCAGACCTTGGAGGTCATCTAGTCCAGACCCTGCTCAAACAGGAAACCCTATCCAATTTTGGACAAATGACTGTCCAGTTTCTTCTTAAAATCTTCCAGTGTTGGGGCATTTACCGCTTCTGGAGGCAGGTTGTTCCACTGGTTAATTGTTCTCACTGTCAGGAAGTTTCTCCTTAGTTCTACGTTGCTTCTCTCCTTGATTAGTTTCCATCCGTTGCTTCTTGTCTTATTTCTGATGCTTTGGAGAATAGCTTGACTCCCTCTTCTTTGGGGCAGCCCCTGAGATATTGGAAGACTGCTATCATGGCACTCACAATTTCTGGTTGTTCCACTGATTAATTGTTCTGACTGTCAGGAAGTTTCTCCTTAGTTCTAGGTTGCTTCTCTCTTTGGTTAGTTTCCATCCATTGCTTCTTGTCCTGCCTTCAGCAGCTTTGGAGAATAGCTTGACTCCCTCTTCTTTGGAGCAGGCCCTGGAAGACTGCTATCATATCCCCCCTCGTCCTTCTCTTCATTAAACTAGACATACCCAATTCCAGCAACCGTTCCTTGTATGTTTTAGCCTCCATTCCCCTGATCATCTTTGTTGCTCTTCTCTGTGCATGCAGTGAAGTCATGCACTGTGCATTTATAGTAGGAACATGGCTTTCTTAAGCATCAAACAAAAAAGGACCTCGGAAACCTCTGATGCAAATATAGGCTTTGCAGTTCCCAACAATAACCTTCCTACCCATCCTGCTGCTTTTCTCTTTGGGATAAGAAACGTGACGCAAAGCCCAGAGAAAGGAGGAAAAACCAATGTGCCGGAAGAACGGGAGGCAGGGGAGAAAAAAAAGAGAGAGAGAAAAGAAAAGGTATTTTTAATTTAGCCTCCCCCAAATTCATCCGATGGTCTACTCTTGCGAACGCTCCTTTCTCTCGGCCCTTTGCGCGTTGCTTTTTGTTCTTGGTCGAACGAGCCTTCTCTTCTCGACTGCGTTTTTATGAAAGCGTTCCGTGGTTAGGAAACCCATTAGTGGCGCAGAACAATAAAAGCCGTCTCTTTGCTGGTTTTTTTCTTTCTTTCTCTTTTCTTTAAATTTTGGAAGAACAATAAAAATAAATAGGGCGAGAACTCAGAGAGCATCTGTGCTGTTCTGAAATGATCGAGGCTTCGTGATCTAACGTGAAGCTAAATGATCTACGGGGGGGGGGGGGAGTTTAAAAAGACTTTTAAGATCGGGGGGGGGGGGAGAGATTGTCGTTGCGAAGGAGGAAAGGCTGTCACTCATCTTCCATTAGAGAAAAACCCCAATTTTCATTATCTACCGGGCAGTGCCGTGGATTCTCACATAGATAATTATATTAGTTACGATTATTCCACTAGGTGAGGCCCAATCTGCCCTGTTGGTTAGGAATATTAATATCACTTTACAATGCCTATTAATACCACTTTACAAGGCCTTGGTAAGGCCACACTTGGAATACTGCATTCTGTTTTGGTCACCACGATCTAAAAAAGATGTTGAGACTCTGGAAAGACTGCAGAGAAGAGCAACAAAGATGATTAGGGGACTGGAGGCTAAAGCATACAAGGAACGGTTGCTGGAATTGGGTATGTCTAGTTTAACGAAGAGAAGGATGAGGAGGGACAGGATAGCTATCTTCCAATATCTCAGGGGCTGCCCCAAAGAAGAGGGAGTCAAGCTATTCTCCAAAGCCTCTGAAGGCAACACAAGAAGAAGCAATGGATGGAAACAAATCAAGGAGAGAAGCAACCTAGAACTAAGGAGAAGCTTCCTGACAGTGAGAACAATTAATCAGTGGAACAACCTGCCTCCAGAAGCGGTGAATGCTCCAACACTGGAAGTCTTTAAGAAGAGACTGGACAGCCATTTGTCTGAAATGGTCTAGGGTTTGGTGTGGCCAGCTCTACATCGTTTGCATCAAGGGTGCCTGTGGGGGCCTGGGCAGGAGTGGGACAGATCTGAGGGTCTCTGGCAGAAGCGGGTGGGACCAGGGCAAGCGCCAAGGCATGGTCCACTGGAGGAGCCTCACTCTTCCTCTCAGGCCATGCAGGGGGAGGGGGGCTTATGGAGCTAAGACTGAATGTGTTTCAGCATAGATGGCCACCACAAAATTGTACATGGGCTCCCGGCCGGCCTGGGCCAGGGCCAAGGCAGTGGGGGGTGTTCCCTCATTGTTTCCAGGATGGCTTCGTGGGCCACATGAAACCACTTCATGGGCCGCATCCGGCCTCTGAGCCTTGTGTTAAACATGTCTGGACTAGATGACCTCAAAGGTCCCTTCCAACTTTGATGATGATGATGATGTTGCTCCAGGCTTACTCTTTTGAAGGATCACAGAAGTAGGATGCTGGGAAATCCTCCTGGCAAGGAGGCGTCAGAAAATGCATTTCTAACATCCAGTTCCATTGATTTTCCAAGAAACAGGCTGACGTAGCCGAATCTAAGCCACACAAATGCATCTTTCTGACTATAAAGAGCCGTAGTGGCACAGTGGTTAAAATAGCTAGAATGGAGGTTTCCAACCTTTTGGGCACCAGGGACCAGTTCTGGGGAGAGACGTTTTTCCACGAACTAGAAGGTGTGTGGTTTTGTGTGCTGCCTGCATCCTGTGGATGGGGTTTTGCTTGTTTGTGTGGATTGGTTGCTGGCATGCCGTGTACTGGTACTGATCCACTGACCGGGGGTTGGGGACCCCTGAGCTAGAATGCTGTATTGTAGGCTAACTCTACCCACTGCCAGGAGTTCAACCTTGACCGACTCACCGATAGCAATGGCAATAGAACTTAGACTTATATATCGCTTCATAGTCCTTTTACGGCCCTCTCTAAGCAGTTGACAGAGAGTCAGCCTGTTCCCCCCCAACAATCTGGGTCCTCCTTTTAGCAACCTCGGAAGGACGGAAGGCTGAGTCAACCTTGAGCCGGTCAGGATCGAACTGCTGGCTGTGGGAATGCAGAATTAGCCTGCAATACTGCATTCTAACCACTGGGAGGGAAGGAAAGGAGAGAGGGAGGGAGGAAGGGAGGGAGGAAGGGAGAGAAGGAAGGAAGGAAGGAAGGAAGGGAAGGAAGGAAGGAAGGGAAGGAAGGCAGTAGAAGTAGCACTTAGCCTTGTACACCACTTCACAGTGCTTTACAGTTCTCTCTAAGAGGTTTACAGAGTCAGCCTCTTGCTCCCCAACAATCTGGGTCCTCCTTTTAGCGACCTCGGAAGGACGGAAGGCTGAGTCAACCTTGAGCCGGTCAGGATCTAACTGCTGGCAGTGGGCAGAGTTTGCCTGCAATGCTTCATTCTAACCACTGGGAAGGGAGGGAGGGAGGGAGGAAAGGAAAGAAAAGAGGGAGGGAGGGAGGGAGGGAAGGAAGGAAGGAAGGAAGGAAGGAAGGAAGGAAGGAAGGAAGGAAGGAAGGAAGGAAGGAAGGAAGGAGAAGTAGCACTTAGCCTTGTACACCACTTCACAGTGCTTTACAGTTCTCTCTAAGAGGTTTACAGAGTCAGTCTCTTGCTCCCCAACAATCTGGGTCCTCATTTTACCGACCTCGGAAGGACGGAAGGCTGAGTCAACCTTGAGCTGGTCAGGATCGAACTGCCGAACTGTTGGCCGCCAGCAGCCAGAAGAAGTAGCCTGGAATACGGCATTTTTAACCACTGTGCCCCCAGTCTTTGTCAACGGAGAACTAACCGTATCAGATCAACTTTCTCCACCCTGGCGCTTTCAAAGATGTGTCGGATATCAGTTCCCCAAAAGCATCAGTGGGATGGGGATCCAAGGATAGTCATTCCTGTCAGGCATGCTGGCCGGGGACTTCTGGGCACCTCTCAAAAGTTGCCCAAAGTGTCACGACTGACTCGCTACGCACACTCCGCTCGCAGGCAGACAACAGAAGCAAGGAGGGGTGGGTGGGCTGATTTGGGACTTAAGAGAGGCTTGGGAGGGAATTGTGGAATGCACGAGAGCCAGCGGTCGCTTGGCAACCTCCTGCTGCCCGAGGACAAACGGTTTGGGGAAAATTCCCAGGTGCTCAGACCGTTTTTTCCCAAAACCAATTGAGGGTAATTGATTGGTGGACAGTGAACAGTGGGTGGCCGGGGGGGGGGGAAGGGGAGTTTACTTACGCCGCTTCGGGCGCGGAAACTTCAGAAATGGCTTTGCTCCTTCTGTGCCTGCGTGGAATTATCGGCAAAGCTATATTCTTGGCCAAATAACGTCCCAGGCGTTTCTTTTGCTGCATACGCCAACGGGACAGTGGACACAAAGTTGAGAAATGCTGCATTAAGGTATGAGGGGTCCATGGGAAGAAAGGAAGAGGAAGGAAGGAGGAACATAGAGGATACGTTTGCCACCTTGCGTTATTTCCAGGAGCAACTAGCTAGGAACTTTCGTTGAGTTTCAAGCCACGGGAGAGTTTATTATTGCCACCGCTAATATAAAGGTCTAGTCAACTAACAGTCCAAGCCAAGTTGCCCTAAGTAAGATTCAACGGAATTCATTTGCAACCGTTGTGGCAATGCAAAACTAATGACGTGTTTAATTCCACCTTCCGGCTTAGCTGGCTTTTCTCCTCCTCTCCTGTAAAAGCAATAAAGGCGGGATATAAATGAAAGGAATAATATTCCCACCGTTTAACCAACCGGTACTTGTAAGGTGGGATTGTATCACGCGGGTGCTTTCAGGGCTCCGCAGACTTGGCAACTTGAATACCTGTGGGCAGCCAGGAATTCTGGGAGTTGAAGTTCACAGATCTTAAAAACTGCCGAAGTTTGGAGAGCCCCCGGTCTAGATCGTGGTAGGGCAAGTTCTCCACAGGTTCCCCAAAGGAGGAATCCTTTAGGGACACGCTGGGTTATTTGGGGTTCTACCAGTGAGTGTTCTTTGGAGAGCCTCGGTCTAGATCAGTGGTTCTCAACCTTTTTAATGCCGCGACCCCCAACCGGTCGTAAGTCGAGGACTACCCAACCGGTCGTAAGTCGAGGACTTTCCCTGCCTGGGAGTGCCGCACATGCGTGGTGCCACCCCCTGCGTCGGCCGAGGCGTAGCTGCCAAGCGGCAGAGATGGCGCAGGCCGACCACTGGCTGGGCCACCAGCTGGCCCAGCCCAAGGGAGGTAAGGCATCCGCCGGGCCCCACACGCGCCAGCAACCCTCCCTGCTCCCGCCGGCCTCCCACCTCCCACCCCTGGCCCTCTTTAACTTACATTTTTAGTAGTTGCTCAGTAGGGAGGGGTGGAAGCTTCCAGACAGCTCGCCTTCGCTGCAGATAACTTGCAGCACCGTTTGCAGACTGGGACTTTTGGCGGGCTCAGCAGGGCAGAGACAGCCTGGACAATTCCTGTTGGCTTTTGAAAGCCAATAGAAGTAGACTCTATTCAAGAGAGTCTATTCTATTGGCTTTCAAAAGCCAATAGAATAAAAGGGAGTAGCACAGCTAAGGAAAAGAGGGGGGAAAATGGCAGACTGCGTTGTTTGGCGACCCCCGTGAAATGGTCGTTCGACCCCAAATGGGGTCCCCACCCACAGGTTGAGAACCGCTGGTCTAGATTGTAGTAGGGCAAGTTCTCCAGAGGTTCCTCAAAGGAGGAATCTTTTATGGACACTCTGGGTCAATTGGGGTTCTGCCAATGAACGTTCTTCTTCCGGTCTCTTTTTGTGTTAACAGACGTAGAGAAGTCCTGACAAAAATACGATGTCTATTGACGAGAAGACATCTCTTGTCCTTCATAATAATAATAATAATAATAATAATAATAATAATAATAATAATAGTAAAGTTGGAAGGGACCTTGGAGGTCATCTAGTCCAACCCCCTGCTCAGGCAGAAAACCCTATACCATTTCGGACAAATGGCTGTCCAGTCTCTTCCTAAAAACTTCGTGTTGGAGCATTCACCGCTTCTGGAGGCAGGTGGTTCCACTGATTAATTGTTCTCACTGTCAGGAAGTTTCTCCTTAGTTCCAGGTTGCTTCTCTCCTTGATTAGTTTCCACCCGTTGCGTCTTGTCCTGCCTTCAGGTGCTTTGGAAAATAGCTTGACTGCCTCTTTTTTATGGCAGCCCCTGAGATATTGGAAGACTGCTATCATGTCCCCCCTCGTCCTTCTCTTCGTTAAACTAGACATACCCAATTCCAGCAACCGTTCCTTATATTCTTCCTGATCCCCATTCTCTTTCTCCTCTGCTAGGGCATCTTCTCTCCGGTGGAACACGGGGACGAAGGAGAGGATGCTGATCAAGGTGACGGACCGCGAGCCCAGCTTCCTGATGCACCAGGGTAACGGCTACACTCTTGACCATCAGCAGGGCCCCCGGTCGCGGAGGCCGTCTGGCAGCCAGCCGTCCCCCAACCTCCAAACCTTTGCCACCGATTCCGACAACTCGGTTTTCTTCCCAGAGCGGAAGCAGTCGCCCTTCCTGAAACGGGCCGATCATGTGGGCAGCTGCTCCCCGCTGCTGGGCCGGGGGGATCCCTTCTGCTCCCCGATGCAGGGCCAGCACCGTAAGCACTCCAGCGAGTCGCAGCCCTCCTCCCCGCGCTACGCCTACGAGCCGCCCTTGTACGAGGAGCCGCCCATGGAGTACCAGGCCCCCATCTACGACGAGCCGCCGGTGGACATGCAGTTCGAGGCCAGCGGGAGCTACAAAGCGGGCTCGCCCCAAAAGTCGCCCCTCCGCAAGCCCCACCCGTTCCTGCAGTCGCCGAAGCAAGGGTCCAATTCGCCGTACCAGCAGCTGGTCTTGACCAAGCAGAAGGGCGCCGACCGTTTCATGAGCCTGGAGTACAGCCCGGCCGGCAAGGAGTACGTGCGGCAACTGGTGTACGTGGAGCAGGTGGGATCCAGCCCTACGCTGAAAAGCGCCCCCCGGCACAAGTACTCCCCCAACCCCATCGGCGGCTCCTACTCGCTGCAGCACAGCCCCTGCCTGATGCGGGACCAGCGCCTGGAGATCAAATCTGGGGACTACAGTAGCATGGAAGCGGCAGAGTTCCGGCACAGCCCTTCGCCCATCGTGCCGTCGCAGGGGGAGGACGCCATGTCCTGCTCCAGCCTGCAGAACACCTTGTCCTCCACGGGTTACTCCCCGGGCAGCCGCAAACGGAAGAGCCGGAAACCCACTCTTTCGTACGACCCCAACACCTCCTCCACCGACGGGTCCGGCGAACGCGAGGAAGCCACGCCAGAGGACAGGCCTCTGTCCGGGTGTAGCCGGTCCCCGGGCGGGCGTCTGGAGAGCCGGTCGGTAGAGGGCGAGCCCAGCAGGGCTTCGGCTGAGCCCTTCCTAGCCCAGGCCCGCCTGGCTTGGGAGGCACAGCAGGCCCACTACTACATGAAGCAGCGCAGCAGTTGGGACTCCCAAAAAGACGGTTCGGGCTACGAGAGCGACGGGGCCGTACCGCTGCCTATGCCGGGTCCGGTGGTGCGCGCCTTCAGCGAGGACGAGGCTCTGGCCCAACAGGAGAACAAGCACTGGAAGCGCAACCCGTTTGAGAAGCTGGCCTTTCCGCAGATCCTGCTGGAGAAGAGTATCTCCGTGCAGACGAATTTGGCATCGCCCGAGCCGTACTTGCATCCGTCCCAGGTAAGACGACCAGGAATGAGCAGGAAGTTGGGCTGGGGTTTTTTTTTGGGAGGGTTAAAGTTGCACCATTTCCCTTCTCCCTTTTTTTTGAAATTGCCCTTGTTGTTGATGATGATGCTAATGATGATGACGTTGTCCATTTGTTCGTACCGGATTCTTGGCGATTCTAAGGGCCAGGGGGTCCCTCCAATCTCTTTCGGTCACGCACTGCGTCTTTGAGTCGATCTGCGCTCCGGCGGGCGTCCGCTGGGATAGTGTCCGGCCACCGTCTTCTTTGGTGGCCCGGTTGCCTTTGATCACCAACTCTTCCCAACATAATTTGCCTTCTCCGGGGAATTCCCACCCCGCGTGACGAGGCCAGAGTTAAGTTTTGAGAAGGCGATTTTGTGATTCATTGTTGGTGGCCTGAACCGAAAACGCACACTTTTCCCAGACTGTACATGAGGAACCACCGGGATGTCAGAGCTGTCCTCGTGTGGTGCCGGTGATCTCAGATCCAAAGCTTCGACTTAAAGGCACGGTGATGGCAAGAAGCATGACACGTCGCTTCCAGCATGCCCCATCTCGAAAGCATAGTGTTGGTGGGCTTTGATGTTTCGTGGAGTACTCTCAAAGCTTGATTGTTATAGACGTGTCATTACCCAAATAAGTAATGTCATAATCGAGTTTCATTTCGTTTCCTTCCTTCCTTCCTTCCTTCCTTCCTTCCTTCCTTCCTTCCTTCCTTCCTTCCTTCCTTCCTTCCTTCCTTCCTTCCTTTCTTCCTTCCTTCCTTCCTCTCTCCCTGATCTTGTTGTTATAATTGATTTTCCTTCCTTCCCTCCCTCCCTCCCTCCCTTCTTTCCTCCCTCCTTCCTTCCCTCCCTTCCTTCCTTCCTTCCTTCCTTCCTTCCTTCCTTCCTTCCTTCCTTCCTTCCTTCCTTCCGTCCTTCCTCCCTCCCTGAGCTTGTTTGTTATAATTGATTTTCCTTCCTTCCTTCCTTCCTTCCTTCCTTCCTTCCTTCCTTCCTTCCTTCCTTCCTTCCTTCCCTACCTACCTACCTACCTACCTACCTACCTACCTTCTCCAACACTGGAAGTTTTTAAGAAGAAACTGGACAGCCATTTGTCCGAAATGGTATAGAATTTCCTGCTTGAGCAAGGGGGTGGACTAGATGTTCTCCAAGGTCCTTTCCATCTGTTATTCTGTTATTTTCCTTCCTTCCTTCCTTCCTTCCTTCCTTCCTTCCTTCCTTCCTTCCTCCCTCCCTCCCTCCCTCCCTCCCTCCCTCCCTCCAACACTGGAAGTTTTTAAGAAGAGACTGGACAACCATTTGTCCGAAATGGTATAGAGTTTCCTGCTTGAGCAGGGGGTTGGACTAGATGACCTCCAAGGTTCCTTCCATCTGTTATTCTGTTATCTTCCTTCCTTCCTCCCTTCCTTCTTTCCTTCCCTTCCCTTTCCTTCCCTTCCCTCCTTCCTCCCTCCCTCCCTCCCTCCCTCCCTCCCTCCCTCCCTCCCTCTCTCCCTGCGAGCTTGGTTGTTTTCTTATAGACATTTCATTACCCAACTTGGTCACATCTTCAGTGCTAGAAGGGCAGTTGGTTTCATGTTTTACAAAATACACTGACTTTGATTTTCTGGGCTCCTCCTCTTTTTTGCGGAGTATCATTTATACTATTTTTTGCCGTTGCTGATCCCTGGCGTTGGTTCCCTACATGGTTGCCCTAAGGCAGACTCTATAATGATGGAACTAAATTTTTGGGGGGAATCCCATAAAAATCCAAAATTGTTTAATCATCCTTCGATCGTGCAGTTCTGAGAGTCTGTCGCACCACAAGCGGGCGAGGTGGCCTTAATGTGGGAAGTGACATTATTGCACAATTTAGACAACCCGTCGCTTCGGTTTTGCTGACCCCGTGCTTTTTTTGTGATTGCCGAAGGAACCCTCAACTCTGCGTTGTGATGAGCAGCTGTTTGTGCCGTTTTGAGCTGCCGTCGCCTTATGACACAGACAGTGCCTAACTTATATAATTTGTCACATTTCTATTATTGCACAAATGGTAGCGGATTATGTAAGTTCTGCAAAGATATCCTTTTTGTGTAGTAAGGTCATGATGTTTTGGATATCAAATATACGAGTCCGAAGGGGATTTCAGCAAAAATAAGGATAAAGCGAAAAAAAAAAAAAAAGGGACAGGAATTCTGCTCTAAAGAGGGAGAAAGGAAAGGACGCACAACAGTGCTTGGAAAGCAAATGAGATTTTTCCTGTAGGGTCCTTGGTTGCTCTCTTGAGTTTGGAGGTTTCCTTGCAGACGTTTCATGACCCAACTAGGTAACATCATCAGTGGTAGAAGGGAGGGGGATTTGCAGAGATGGAGGAGGAGGGGGGGGATTACAGGGTCCTGGGTGCTCTTTGAGCTGGGCGGTTTTCCTGCAGACATTTCATTACCCAACTGGGTAATGTCATCAGAGAGTGGGGTTTGCACCTTCTGGCACTGAGGATGTTACCTAGTTGGGTAACGAAACGTCTGCAAGAAAATCATCAAAGCTCAGAGAAAATCAATGACCCCACAGTTCTCCTCCTTCTCCTCTTCTTCTTCTCTTCCTCCTCCTCCTCCTCCCCACTGCCATCTAGCACTGATGACATTACCTAGTTGGGTAATGAAACGTTTGCAAGAAAACAACCAAGCTCAGAGAACATCAATGACCCCACAGTTCTCCTCCTCCTCTTCCTCCTGCTCCTCCTCCCCCTCCCCCTTCTGCTCCTCCTCCCTCCTCCTCTCTGCAAACCCCCCTCCCTTCTAGCACTGATAATGTTATCTAGTTTGAGTCATGAAAAGTCTGCAAGGAAACCACCAAGCTCAGAGAACATCAATGACCCCACAGTTCCCCTCCTCCTCTTCCTCCTCTTCCTCCTCTTCCTCCTCCTCCTCCTCCCCACAAACCCCACTGCCATCTAGCACTGATGACATTACCTAGTCGGGTAATGAAACGTCTGCAAGAAAACAACCAAGCTCAGAGAGCACCAGGGACCCCATAGTCTTCGTCTTCCTCCTTCTCCTGCTCCTCTTGCTCCTCCTCCTCCTCCTCCCCACAAACCCCACTGCCATCTAGCACTGATGACGTTACCTGGTTGGCTCATGAAACGTCTGCAAGAAAACCACCCAGCTCAGACACCACCAAGGACCCCATATTTCAACCTGGGGTACAGGATATTTTATTCTATCTTTTTTCTCAGCGACATTGAAACCTGCTAGAAGAGTTCGTTGTGATTTCCTTAGATCTTCTGACAGTTTTCTGTCTGTTTCCGACGAGTCAGAACGAGCCGGTCTGAGTGGTGAGGATCAGTGCAACAATTGATTCAGCTGCAGATTTCCCAGCCTGGAACCCTTGAAACCTTCGTTTAAAAAAAAAAAAGGACTTTTTGCAAGAGAAATTTGCAAAAATTTAGACTCGCCCACCGCAGAAACGGCCCTGATCCTTTACAAGGGAGAAAAGGAGGGCACCATCCAATATAAAGGAAATAATAATAATAATAATAATAATAATAATAATAATAATAATAATAATAATAATAATATCCTTCAAGCTGACAACATCAAGCACACTGAAGTCAAGAAAAAGATTAGAGGTGAATACATCAAGAGAGTGAAGAAGATCTTAAAATCCAAACTCAATGGAGGAAATACCATAAAGGCAATCAACACCTGGGCAATCCCAGTCATTAGGTACACAGCTTGAATAGTGGACTGGACTCAAGCAGAACTAAAAGCAATGGATAGGCAGACCAGAAAAATAATGACAATGAATCATGCCCTTCATCCACGCAGTGACATTGATAGACTTTATCTACCAAGGCAAATAGGTGGGCGTGGAATGCTACAATTACATCAGATGGTTGAAGAAGAAAAAATGGCTTTGGAAGAATATCTGAAGAACAATGATGAAGATGCACTGAAATTAGTATATCAGGAAGGCTTACTAACTACTGGAGAGACCAAACTGGCCTACAAGAAAGACCAAATGAAGAACAGACTAGAGGCATGGGAAGACAAAGCACTACATGGCCAATACATGAAAAAAAGAGCTGGGAAAGCAGATAATAATAAAACCTGGCAATGGCTAAGAGCAGGAAAATTGAAGAAAGAGACCGAGGGACTAATTCTGGCTGCACAAGACCAAGCCTTAAGGACAAATGCATACAAAGTCAAAATTGAGAAGACAGCCACAGACAGTAAGTGCCGCCTATGCAAAGAAGCTGAAGAAACAGTGGACCACTTGGTAAGCTGTTGCAAGAAGATTGCACAAACTGATTACAAGCAGCGGCATGACAAAGTAGCAACAATGGTGCATTGGAAGATCTGCAAAAAATATCATTTTCCTGTAAGCAAAAACTGGTTGGATCATAAAATAGAGAAAGTCATAGAAAATGATAAAATTAAACTGCTCTGGGACTTCAGAATTCAAACAGACAAGCACCTGCAACATAACACCACAGACTTAACAATTGTCGATAGAAAGACAAAAAAGTCTGGATAGTGGATGTGGCAGTGCCTGGAGACAGCAGAATAGATGAGAAAGAACTGGAGAAGATAACAAAATACAAAGACCTACAAATAGAAATAGAAAGACTGTGGCAAAAGCAAGCAAGGGTAGTACCAATAGCCATAGGCTCCTTGGGTGCAATCCCAAAACAACTGGAGCACCACTTGAACACCATTGGCACTGACAAATTTGCTATTAGTCAATTGCAAAAGGCGGCCTTACTAGGAACTGCTTCCATCCTGTGACGATATCTGTAATACCATCAAACATCCACATCTGCCTATCCCAGGTCCTGGGTAAGGACTCGATAGGTAGACAAAATGCCAAATCCAGTCTGAACATCCGGCTGACTGTGCGATGATCGATAATAATAATAATAATAATAATAATAATAATAATAATAATAATAATAATAATGTTGGAAGGGA
Source organism: Crotalus tigris (assembly GCF_016545835.1). Classification (NCBI taxonomy): domain Eukaryota; kingdom Metazoa; phylum Chordata; class Lepidosauria; order Squamata; family Viperidae; genus Crotalus; species Crotalus tigris. The sequence continues at coordinate 118,200 of NW_024097776.1, read as the reverse complement.
CCTTGGAGGTCATCTAGTCCAACCCCCTGCTCAGGCAGGAAACCCTATACCCTTTCAGACAAATGGCTGTCCAGTCTCTTCTTAAAAACTTCCAGTGTTGGAGCATTCACCACTTCTGGAGGCAGGTTGTTCCACTGGTTAATTGTTCTCACTGTCAGGAAGTTTCTCCTTAGTTCTAGGTTGCTTCTCTCCTTGATTAGTTTCCATCTGTTGCTTCTTGTCCTGCCTTCAGGGGCTTTGGAAAATAGCTTGACTCCCTCTTCTTTGGAGCAGCCCCTGAGATACTGGAAGACTGCTATCATGTCCCCCCTCGTCCTTCTCTTCATTAAACGAGACATACCCAATTCCAGCAACTGTTCTTCATAGGTTTTAGCCTCCAGTCCCCTGATCATCTTTGTTGCTCTTCTCTGCACCCTTTCCAGAGTCTTAACATCTTTTTTACTTCGTGGTGACCAAAACTGGATGCAGGATTCTAGTTGTGGCCTTACCAAGGCGTTATAAAGTGGTATTAACCCTTCACGTGATTTTTATTCTGAATGGAATGGAGATAAAATTGTCGGTCGGTGTGTGTGTGTGTGTGTGTGTGTGTGTCAGAAAGTACAAAATTTCTAATTTGTACGTGTGGCTTTGGGTCCACCAGTGACCAGCCAGAATGAAATCCGTCGCTCGTGCCTCAGTTTCCCCCTGTTCAGCTCGCTCCCGTTCAGTGACTTCATTTCCTTATGCAAATGACGCCCCCAAGAATCATTAAGTGTCAGAAAGAACCTCGTTAACATATCACCGGCAAACGAACAAACTGTCTGATCGAGGGAACATTTTGCAAAGCAATTAAAGAAAGTTTCACTGCAGCCTCTTAAGAGCAAACAATTCACCCTTTATTTAATTTGCTTTAAAAATTTGCTTGAAATATTAAACTTACTAAAGCAGCTGCATACAAGGAAAAATTATATAAAATGTTTTATAGATGGCACATGACACCAGTTAGATTAGAGAAAATGTTTAAAAATGTATCAAATATGTGTTGGAAATGTAAACAACAACCAGGCACTTATTACCATCTCTGGTGGATGTGCCCTAATGCTAAGAAATTTTGCTTTAAGATTCATATGTGGCTAGAAAAGATGATTAAAGTACAGATAGAATTTAAACCAGAACTCTGTTTGCTAGGAATATTAGCCTTGAATTATGGAAAAGAGAATGAGTATTTAATATTACATGTGTTAACAGCCGCGAGGATAATATTTGCCCAATTTTGGAAAAATAAAAATTTACCATCTGATCAGATTATAATAACAAAAATACTTGAATGTGCAGAAATGGATAGATTAACTTTAGAAATGAAAGAGAAAGAAGACACAATTGATTTTAAAACATGGGAAAATTTTTACCAATGGTTAGCAATACGATGGAATGAGAAAAGGTGATGAAACTTAAAGTGATAATTGATAATTTCTATGTATATTTTATGATTATTTGTAGGAACTTGTCTTCTTTTTTCCCTTCTTTTTTCGTATTTGTGATTTTAATAATATAGTAAATTATAACCAATAAGTAATATATTACTATTTTAAAGTTATTACAACTAATTAGTATTAAGCATTGTTAATTAGTAAAATGAACGAGATATATTGACTAACTTGTTATTGAAAGCTGTTTAATACTAATCATTAAGATTTAATATGTATACCCAGATGGGTTTACTTGCTGAAGCGATGTATTTTGTGGGATTAATCCCACTTTGGTGTTTACTCCTTTCCTTTGCTTTAACCCTTTTGTATGTCTCTCTTTGTTTTACCTTTGTTGACCTTATTCCCTTGTTACCCTTATAAAACTCAATAAAATATTTGTTAAAAAAAAAATTCGCTCTGGTTCCAGGCGATCCTCGACTTAACAGCCACAGTTTCCCTTACACGTAGACCTCGACTTACAATAGTTCATTTTAGTGACCGTTCAAAGTTGCAACGTCACCGAAAAAAGCATTGGAGCATTGATAATAAATTGATCTGAAGTTCACCCCCTGTTAATTCCTTAGTTTACTTAGTAAACAGCTTCCAGAGTTCAATCCATCCATCCTTTTGTCTATTATTCAAGCTGCTAAAGGTCTCCTGCCCTTAAATTTTAACCCCACGATCCATTTATTCTCTTTAGCCAGAGTTTTCACAGAAACCCACATGTTTAAATCAGCTGCATTGTTCAACCACAGCTTGATCGGAAGTCCATTTATATCTGACTTTGCAACAGCCATTGATGGGCATAAATCAAGCCTAGCTAGACAAACGCTTTAGGGCTAACTTAAAAGATATATATATATATATACCGTATATTCCGGCGTATAAGACGACTTTTGAGAGCGTCGAAACAACCTCCGAACTCGGGGGTTGTCTTATACACTGAGTCGTCTTATACGCTGGAAATAAGGCAGTTTCTGGCGTATAAGACGACTTTCTAGGCATGCGACTCGGTGTCGATCGTCTTATATGCCGGAAATAACGTAGTTTCCAGCGTATAAGACGACTTTCTAGGCATGCGACTCGGCGTTGATCGTCTTGTGACCCGGCGTCGAACTAGGGAGTCGTCTTATACGCCGGGCCGCCCTATACGCAGGCGGCTTCTGCTGGCATCATCAGGGCTTAAAATGCTAGGAAGTATATATATGTAGGTCATTGGTTATTCGGGTTTTCTCCCGCGTAAAATTGGAAGTGTCTTGGCGACATTTTGACGAAGTCCCATTCGTCATCTTCAGGCTGGTGTTTTCGGCTTCGTGCTTCTAGGAGCAATGTTGGTGCTTCACTGCTCCTAGAAGCACGAAGCTGAAAACACCAGCCTGAAGATGATGAATAAGACTTCATCGAAACGTCGCCAAGACACTTCCAATTTTACGCGGGAGAAAACCCGAATAACCAAAGACCTACATACAAACACCCGCGAAAACCTCAGAAAACATATATATATATATATATATATATGGTGATCAAACAGTTGTCCGTTGCAAAAGATTTTTTTTTTTAAAGATGATGAAAAGGATTGTTCTTTGCAAAAGGTATAAATATTTCCTGAGCTGTGGGATTGCTTGGAGAGGAAGAAATAATAAAAACTTTTGCCTATTGAAAGTACGAAAGAATGAATAGCACAAAGGGAATAGCAGGTTTTCAAGAAGAGACCGGACAGCCATTTGTCTGAAATGGTATAGGGTCTCCTGCTTGAGCAGGGGTTGGACTAGAAGACCTCCAAGGTCCCTTCCAATCCTATTAGCCTATGATTTATGATGTTCTGATAATGCAAAAACTCAGATTTGGGCAGCATCCACTATATTTGTGGGTATAGTGCTGTCCAACAAACAATATGTTGCTGGAATTGGATATGTCCAGTTTAATGAAGAGAAGGATGAGGGGGGACATGATAGCCATGTTCCAGTGTTTGAGGGGCTGCCCCAAAGAAGAGGGAGTCAAGCTATTTTCCAAAGTGCCTGAAGGCAGGACAAGAAGTGACAGATGGAAACCAACCAAGGAAAGAAGCAACCTGGAATTAAGGAGAAACTTCCTGACAGTGAGAACAATTAACCAGTGGAACCGCCTGCCTCCAGAAGCAGTGAATGCTCCAACACTGGAAGTTTTTAAGAAGAGACTGGACAGCCATTTGTCTGAAATGGTATAGGGTCTCCTGCCTGAGCAGGGGGTTGGACTAGATGACCTCCAAGGTCCCTTCCAACTTTTTATTATTACTACTACTACTACTACTACAACAATCTTTTATTCATTAGACATGAATCTCAGTCAATTGAACATTTAAGTTGTTGTTATTATTATTACTATTATTATTATTATATAACAGTACAGATAGTCTTCAAATCGACCCCCAAATTTCTGTTGTTACATGAGACATTTGTTAAATGAGTTTTGCCCCATCTTATGACCTTTCCAGCTTCTTCAGTTGTTAAGTGAATCGCTGCAGTTGATAAGTTAGTAACCCAGTTATTAAGTGACTCTGGCTTCCCTAGGGATTTTGCTGGTGGGAAGTTCACAAACAGGGATCACGTGACCCCCCCCCCCGAGACGCTGCAACCGTCGTAAATACGAGTCAGTCGCCCGGCGTCTGAATTTGGATCACGTTGACCTTGTGGATGCTGCGAGGGTCGTTAACTGTGAAAAACGGTCCTAAATCACATTTTTTCCCCGCTGTTGTCCCTTGGAACGGTCACTAAAGGGACCGTTGTTTAGACATAATCGAGGAGAGAAGCAACCTGGAACTAAGGAGAAACTTCCTGACAGGGATAACAATGAACCAGTGGAACCACCTGCCTCCAGAAGTTGTGAATGCTCCAACACTGGAAGTTTTTAAGAAGAGACTGGACAGCCATTTGTCTGAAATGGTATAGGGCGGTGGTGGCAAACCTATGGCACGCGTGCCAGAGGCGGCACTCGGAATCCTCTCTCTGGGCACACATGCTGTCGCCCCAGCCCCGCCTCCCCCCACGACCCCCTCCTCACCAGCAGCCCCCCCCAGAGTCAACCCTGAATGCAGCCCATGCGGAGCAGCGCAGCCAAGCAAATGAAGCTGGGCAGCGGGGACAAGACTCTGCTCTCGCACTCCATTGTGCAGAGATGATGCTGCAGAGTGCGGGCAGAGGGCATGGCCGCCATGGCGCTGCTGGGCCACCTGGGCGATTTGCGGCGGGTCGTGGAGACGGGCAGAGCGGGGCAGAGTAGACTGGGGGCGGAGTGGGCGGGACAGGCAGGGCGGGGGCGTTTTTTGGGCACTTGGTCTCTAAAAGGTTCGCCATCACTGGTAGAGGGTTTCCTGCCTGAGCAGGGGGTTGGAGTAGATCAGGGCTTTTCAACCTTTTCACCACTTTTAGAATATGGCAACATCCGAGTACTACCAGTCGCCTAGCAAAGTGTCAAAAACTTGATGACCAAAAAAAAAAAAAGGAAAAAAAGTGATAAAGAACAGGTAGTCCTCGACTTACAACCGTTCGCTTAGTGACTGTTCAAAGTTAACAGTGGCACTGAAAAAAGTGCCCCCCAAGGCAAGACATCTGCCTATCCGCCCGGCGGTGCTCTTCCTCCTGTCCGAGGTTTTTATTGTTGTAAGCATTTCTGTTGAGGATTGGCAGCGGAAGTGGGGTGGGGGGGTGTTTGGTTTTTATTCCCCCCCGTCTGCTGGGTGGTTGCAGCAGGTTTTGGCCACTTCACATGACACTGGGACCGTCATAAATATGAATCAGTGGCCAAGCATCTGAATGTAAATCACAAGACCCTGGAGAGGCTGCAACATTCCAGCTGATCAGCGCTTCCTCTGGGCTCCGCAGAAGTGTCAGGATCAGTGCTGCTTTCCAGCTGATCGGTGCCTCTTCTGGGCTCAGCAGAAATGCCAGGATCAGCGCTGAGCTCCAGCTGGAGCCTGGCGCTGATCCTGGTGCTTCCGCTGAGCCCGGACAGCCCTGCAGCTCCAGCCGTCTCTCGCTCAGCCTTGTGCAGTGCTGCCACCGGTTCAGCTCATTCCCCTCCCCACTACCACTTTTCTAGGATGGTGGTGTACCACCTGCCAGGTGCCCATGTACCACAGGTGGTACCCGTACCACTGGTTGAAAAGCCCTGTTCTATAGGGTTTCCTGCCTGAGCAGGGGGTTGGACTAGAAGACCTCCAAGGTCCCTTCCAAGTTTTTATTATTATTATTATTATTATTATTATTATTATTATTATTATTATTATTATTATTATTATTATTGATCATCGCACAGTCAGCCAGATGTTCAGACTGGATTTGGCATTTTGTCTACCTATCGAGTCCTTACCCAGGACCTGGGATAGGAAGATGTGGATGTTTGATGGTATTACAGATATCGTCGCAGGATGGAATTATTATTATTATTATTGTTATTATTATTGTTATTATTATTATTTAAGAACGGAGCGAGGTCCTGGGAGCTGAAGGGTCCTTGACTTTTACTGGCGTCCGATCTGGGAAAGGAGGAGAAGTGCCACTTGAAAGAAAGACATTAAAAATAAATTTCCTGAAAGGAGAGGTGGAAAGGATTTGCTTCTGGAAAAGGAAAAAAAAACTCCTTCAGAGAAATGAAGATGACTCATACTTGAGGCCTGCAGGACGGATTTGAATTGGGAGATCTTAGCTGCAAGGGAGGTCCGGCAGACCTAGAGCCTCTGCGGTTAATCTACAAAAGCTTTATTATTTGGAAATGATTCAGCATTAAACATACACGTCCAGATTAATCCTCTGGTCTGAAAGACCAGGTATTGTGTGGGGGAATTGGAGCACTCCATAAATGGTGGTAGAGTTGTGTGTGTGTGTCTGTGTCTGTGTCTCCTGACAAGGACCTGTCAGGTGTCCTAGGACAGGCCCATCCTGTCAACTGTCCATCACTCATCATGTCAGCTGTCCTGTCACGGTTCCCTTAGACAAGAGGTCAACAAACATGGCAACTGTCTGTCAGCCATCATCTCAGCTGTCCTGTCGTTGATTTCTTAGGCCAGGGGTCTCCAGCATGGCCACTTTAAGACTTGTGGACTTCAACTCCCAGAATTCCCCAGCCAGCCAATGTTTCTGAACCTCAGCGTATTTTGAGATGGGTGGACTTCAACTCCCAGAATTCCCCAGCCATCCAGTGTTTCTGAACCTTAGCGACTTTCAGATGGGTGGACTTCAACTCCCAGGATTCCCCAGCCAGCACAGCTATCTTAAACTCGCTGAGGTTAGGAAACCCTGCTCCAGGCATATTTATCTGCTTGGTTTTACAGATAAAACATCTCCCAGCAGACCACACATGCACACAGCAGCAAAAATAGTGTGCGCTTATGTGCACTGTGTCTGTGCACTTAAGAGAAATGAGTTAGAAGGGACCTTGGAGGTCTTCTAGTCCAACCCCCTGCTCAAGCAGTAGACCCTGTACCCCTTCAGAAAAAATGACGGTCCAATTTCTTTTTGGAAACCTCCAGTAATGAAGCACCCACAACTTCTAGACTAGAGGCAAGATATTCTACTGATTAATTAAATAATAAGAGAGTTGGAAAAGTCCAACCCCCTGCTCAAACGGGAGACCCTATACCAGTGGTTCTCAACCTGCGGGTCGGGACCCCATTTGGGGTCGAACGACCATTTCACGGGGGTCGCCAAACAAGGCTGTCTGCCATTTTTTCCCCCTTTTCTTTGGCTACGCCCCTGGCACCCCGTGATGTATAAGTGGTTGGGGGTCACCACAACATGGGGAACTGTATTATGGGGTCGCGGCATTAGAAAGGTTGAGAACCACTGCCCTATACTATTCTGGGCCCTTCCAACTCTGTTATTCTGTTCTGTTGTTGTTGTTGTTTTTTTCTTAAACCATAAAAAGCCACGTATTTCTGTTATTCTGTTCAACCTGGCTTGTTTTTTACCTCCAGTTTATAATCCCACTAAGCTCCTAACATATGTTTACCCGCTGCGTTAAGATTGATTATAAGCTTGTCCTGAGCTGGTTTATTCTCTTTTGGAAGATTGTTCCAGCGGAGACGGAAGGAAGAAACTCTTGAACAAGCAACGGTTGCAAGAAACCCCGAGAATCCCCCCCCCCCCCAGTATTTGGAAAAGATTCAGTATCCTTTGGTCATCTAGTTATGATGACTGGGAAGGTCAGCGATGTCTTTTAGGGATTTTTTTTTCCTGGTTTTCTTTTACTTCAGTCTTTTGTTCCCCAATCTGCATTTTGGAATGACAGCCAGCGGGTTTAAATTTAAATTTAAATTTCCTTCTGTGAAGCAAATACTTGAAGGGTGCCGGGAGACTCTCCAATTTTCAAATAAAAACACTCGTAGCAACGAACTGCATTTGGCTGACAAGCCAGTCGCGGCCTGTAATTTTAATTTTAATTTTTCATCAGTGGTAAGTTAGCAGGGATGTGTGTATGTGTGTGTGTCCAAGAGTGCGATGCACCTCTGCTTCGTTACGCTTTTTCTCCCACCGAATTTTATTTTTTAACCTGTAAGTGTTAATCCCGTTTTTTAACCACTGTTTTAATCTGTGCTTCCGTTCAGGTGTTTCTCTTGTTTTATATTTGCAGAATATCCCACCCCCCTCTCCAGTTAGGTGAGATGAGCTGTACAAGAAATTGAATGCACAATTAAGGGAAGCAAATAAATGAAACAGAACTAAACGGCAGGGATTTAAGAAGGAAAAATCTCTCTCTCTCTCTCTCTCTCTCTCTCTCTCTCTCTATCTATCTATCTATCTATCTATCTATCTATCTATCTATCTCTATCTCTCTATCTCTCTATCTCTCTATCTCTGTCTATCTATCTATCTATCTGTCTCTCCAGACAGGAAAACTGTATGCTTAGCGAGAGGCCTGCAAGACAGCATTTTAAATTCTTTCTAAATTCAGGATTTCATTATATTGTTCAAATGTCCAGAGTCGCTTTGGATAGCGGGCATAAATTTAATAAATAAAGTGAATATTTGAAAACATCAAGGCATACACTGGAAATTTCAGTATACAGGAATGCCCCTGTAAGGAGAGGGAAAATAGTTATTTATTTATTTAATTTTATTTATATGCCGCCCAATCCCAAAGGACTCAGGGCGGCATACAAAATTAAAACAATCATCTAACAATAAAACAATAAAATAATACAATCATACCGCAAGTCCGATCATATCCCGCCCCCCCCCCCGGGGACATCAGCCCCAGGCCTGCCGGAACAGGAGAGTTTTAACGGCTTTCTAAAAGGCCGGCAGGATGGGAGTTGTTCGAACCTTGGGGGGAAGTTGATTCCACCAGGTCGGAGCCACCACAGAAAAGGCCCTTCCCCAAGGGCCCGCCAGCCGACATTGTCTGGCCGACGGGACCTGAAGGAGGCCCAATCTATGGGACCTCACCGGTCTCTGGGAGCTGTGCGGCAGAATGCGGTCCTGTAAGTAACCTGGCCCTATGCCATGAAGGGCTTTGAAGGTGATAACCAACACCTTGAATTGCGTCCGGAGACCCACAGGAAGCCAGTGCAGCTCGCGGAGGATAGGGGACACGTGGGCGTACCTTGGCGCGCCCAGAATCGCTCTCGCGGCTGCATTCTGAACCAACTGCAGCCTCTGAACGCTCTTCAAGGGTAGCCTCATGTAGAGCGCATTACAGTAATATTTGCATATAACAACACATTAATCCTTTGGGAAAGTGAAAAAATCAAATTTTTCTTCCTCAGCCCTTCGGGTGTGCTGGAACTACAATTCCCAGCATTCCTAGGTGCCATATGAGAGGTAAGAGCAGGGGTCTTCAAACTTGGCCTTTTTAATGACTTGTGGACTTCAACTCCCAGAATTCCTCCAGTTATAAAAGGGCCAAGTGTGAAGGCCCCTGGTCTGGATCCAAGTCCGCAGTTTCATCAAAATGGCCGACTGAAGAATTCTGGGAGTTGAAGTCCACCAGTCATAAAAGGGCCAAATTTGAAGGCCCCTGGTCTGGATCCAAGTCCGCAGTTTCATCAAAATGGCCGACTGAGGAATTCTGGGAGTTGAAGTCCTCCAGTCATAAAAGGGCCACGTTTTTTTTTTATTATTGAAAGTTTTTTGAAATTTTACAGAAGAAAAAAAATTCCCCTCCCCAGACCCTCCCAACCCACCCCAACCCTCCCCCAACCTTCCCAGAGCTGAATACAGGCTTAATTAAAACTTAAAGGAAAAAATTTTAAACACATGTAGACCATAAGCAATTAATTACAATAATTAAACAAATTATAAAATACTTTAAGACCAATATATAAAAAACAAAAAAAATTATATCTAAACATACACTACCTATCTAAAATTTTCATTCAATCTCCATAATATCATACTTATATTATATAAAATCTATCCCTCTTTCTTTGTCATCAAACTCAAAAATACACATATAAACATTAATTATACCATTAAAACAGAATATTCTTTTAAATACTCCTTAAATTATTAAACTTAAACTTCTTACCTAGAATTTTCAATCAATCTCCATAATCTTCTCTCCCCTTTATAAATTATTCAGAAAAAAACTAGACATTTTCTAATGTCATACTTATATTATTTAAAATTTATCCATCATTCTTTATAAACACCCTCAAAAACACACATATAGACATTACTTATAACATTAAAGTTCCCTTATACATATTTAAAACAAAGTATTCCTTTAAATGCTCCTTAAATAACTAAACATACACTACCTATCTAAAAATTCATAAAAGGGCCAAGTTTGAAGACCCCTGGTATAGGGTTTCTTACCTGAGCAGGGAGTTGGACTAGATGACTTCCAAGATCCCTTCCAACTTTATTATTATTATTATTATTAGTAGTAGTAGTAGTAGTAGTAGTAGTAGTAGTAGTAGTAGTCCCCTTTATGGATTACTGCCTTGTCGTGGCGAAGGGGCTTGTGTAACTCAATGAAGCTATAAGCTATGCCGTGCAGGGCCACCCAAGACGGACAGGTCATAGCAGAGAGTTCTAGTAGTAGTAGTAGTAGTAGTAGTAGTAGTAGTAGTAGTAGTAGTAGTAGTAGTATTTTGCTTGTCAGAAGGTTGTAAAAGGGGATCTCGTGACCCCCCCAGGACGTTGCAACCGTCATAAAGACCTCCAAGATCCCTTCCAACTTTTTATTATTATTGTTGTTGTTGTTGCTCACGGTTGTCCTCTCTTTTGCCTTCTCTCCCCAGTCGGAAGACCTGGGTGCCTGCGTCCAGTTCGAGAGCAGCCGACAAAACCGGAACATGATGCCCAGCAGCAGCTGTATCTTCCCCACCTTCAACCTGAGGAAGCCCTCCTCGGAGACGGACATTGAGAACTGGGCCTCCAAGCACTTCAACAAGCACACCCAGGGCCTCTTCCGGCGCAAGATCTCCATCGCCAACATGCTGGCCTGGAGCAGCGAGTCCATCAAGAAGCCCATGATCATGACCAGCGACCGGAACGTCAAGAAGGAAGCCTGCGAGATCTTCAAACTCATCCAGATGTACATGGGCGACCGGCGGTCCAAGGCCGACCAGCTGAGCGTGGCCCTAGAGATCGCCACCAAAGGCTGGAGCATGCAGGGCCTCCGGGATGAACTCTACATCCAGCTGTGCCGGCAGACCACCGAGAACTTCCGCTACGAGAGCCTGGCCCGGGGTTGGGAGCTGATGTCCATCTGCCTGGCCTTCTTCCCGCCCACGCCCAAGTTCCATTCCTACTTAGAGGGGTACATTTACAGGCACATGGACCCGGTCAACGACACCAAAGGTAAGAGGGGACTCGCCTCACCCGTTGACCTGGCTGGGTCCCACTTGGGTCCTCGGCTTCTCCCCCAAACGGCAGGGCCCGGCTGAAAGCCCAAAGAAGACGTGTTGGTGGCCAGCAGGGGTGTCCCAGGCGGAGACGTAACAAGAGTTGGAAGGGACCTTGGAGGTCCTCTAGTCCCACCCCAAGTAGGAAACCCTTGCAGAATAACAGAATTGGAAGGGATCTTGGAGAGCCTCTAGTCCAACCCTCTGCTCAGGCAGGAGACCCTTGCAGAATGATAGAGTTGGAAGGGACCTTGGAGGTCATCTAGTCCAACCTCCTGCTCAAGCAAGAGACCCTTGCAGAATAACAGAGTCGGAAGGGATCTTAGAGGTCATCTAGTCCAACCCCCTGCTCAAGCAGGAGACCTTTGCAGAATAACAGAGTTGGAAGGGAACCTAGAGGTCATCTAGTCCAACCCCCTGCTCAAGCAGGAGACCCTTGCAGAACAACAGAGCTGGAAGGGACCGTGGAGGTCCTCTAGTCCAACTCCCAGCTCAAGCAGGAGACCTTTCCAGAATAACAGAGTTGGAAAGGATCTTGGAGATCCTCTAGTCCAACCCCCTGCTCAAGCAGGAGACCCTTGCAGAATAACAGAAGGGATCCTAGAGGTCTTCTAGTCCAACCCCCAGCTCAAGCAAAAGACCTTTGCAGAATAACAGAATTGGAAGGGAACCTAGAGGTCATCTAGTCCAACTCCCAGCTCAAGCAAGAGACCCTTGCAGAATAACAGAATTGGAAGTGAACCTAGAGGTCATCTAGTCCAACCCCCTACTCAAGCAAGAGACCCTTGCAGAATAACAGAGTTGAAAGGGGTCTTAGAGTTCCTCTAGTCCAACCCCCCGCTCAAGCAGGAGACCTTTGCAGAATAACAGAATCGGAAGGAACCCTAAAGGTCATCTAGTCCAACCCCCTGCTCAAGCAGGAGACTCTACACAATTTCGGACAAATGCTTGTCCAATCTGTTCTTAAAAACCTCCAGTACAGGTAGTCCTTGACTCACAACAGTTTGTTTAGCTGCCGTTCGAAATTACAGCGGCACTGAAAAAAGTGACTTACAACCGTTTTTCATACTTATGTCCGTTGCAGCATCCCCGTGATCACGTGATCAAAATTCGGACACTTGGCAACTGACTCATATTTGTGACGGTCGCGGTGATCCCCTTTTTGTGACCTGACAAGCAAAAGTCCATGGGGAAGCCAGATTCACTTAACAACTGTGTTACTGTCTTAACAACTACACAATTCCCTTAACAACTGTGGCAAGAAAGGTTGTAAAAATGGGGCAAAACTCACCTATTAAATGTTTCACTTAACGGCAGAAATGTTGGGCTCAACGGTCGTAAGTCGAGGACTGCCTGTATTGGGCCACCCACAGCTGCTGGAGGCAAGTGTAGCTGAATCCAGCTTGACTTTCGACAGGAGATGAATTTGACGACTTTGGGTGAGACTCACTGAGGGACATGCACATACGGTCACATTTGTGCATTCGGGGTGCACCAAAATGTGTGGTGTGCTCCATGCTTTTGTCAATTTAGGGCCCAGGAAACACAGTATTTATTTATTTTAGAAGGGAATATTTTAGCTCAGGGTTGAAGTGTGGGTTCCAGGCGCTCTCTGAGCTGGGTGGTTTTCTTGTAGACGTTTCATGACCCAACTAGGGAACATCCTCAGGGCTAGAAGGGAGAGGGGTTTGCAGAGAGGAGGAGGTGGAGGAGGAAGAGGAAGAGGAGGAGGAGGAGGAGCTCCTGAGTGCTCTCTGAGTTTGGCTGTTTTCTTACAGATGTTTTATTACCCAACTAGATAACATCATCAGTGCTAGAAGGGAAAGAGATTGGGGAGATGGTGGCGGTGGTGGTGGTGGTGGTGGTGGTGGTGGTGGTGGAGGAGGAGGAGGAGGAGGAGGAGGAGGAGGAGGAGGAGGAGGAGGAGGAGGAGGAAAGGCCTGTGGTTGCAGGGTGCTCTCTGGGCTGGGTGGTTTTCTTGCAGACGTTTCATGACCCAACTAGGGAACATCATCAGTGTAGAAGGGAGGGGAAATTACAGGGGGGAGGAGGAGGAGTAGGAGGAGGAGGAGGAGGAGGAGGAGGAGAAGGAGGAGGAGGAGGAAAGGATTGTGGGTTCCAGGGTGCTGTCTGGGCTGGATGGTTTTCTTGCAGATGTTTCATGACCCAACTAGGTAATATCATCAGTGCTAAAAAAAGGGGAAATTACAGAGAGGAGGAGGAGGAGGATTCTAAGGTCCTGGGTGCTCTCTGAGCTGGGTGGTTTCCCTGCAGACATTTCACGACCCAACCAGATAACAGCATCAGTACTAGTAAGGAGTAGGGTTTGTGGAATGGAGAAGGAGTTGATGCTCTCTGAGCTTGGTGGTTTTCTTGCAGACGTTTCACAACCCAATTAGGTAACATCATCCATGCTAGAAGGCAAGTGCTTTCATCCAAGTTGCTTCTGATGCTGATGATGTTCCCTAGTCAGGTAATGAAACGTCTCCAAGGAAACAACCAAGCTCAGAGAGCACTATTGTACGGTCCCCACAGTCGCACGATCAAAACTCAGATGCTTGGCCTGTGTTTATGACGGTTTCAGGGTCCCGGGGTTTTTGGGCTGGATGAAGCCCCGAAGGAGATCCATACCTACCAGAAACCGGGGGCGCTCCATCCCTGGAGATCTTTCAGAAGAGGTTGGACAGTCACTTGTCCGTGATGGTGTCAGTTCTCCTGCATAAGCAGGGGGCTGGACTAGAAGACCTCCAGGGTCCATTCCAGCTCTATTCTATTCTATTCTATTCTATTCTATTCTATTCTATTCTATTCTATTCTATTCTATATTCTATTCTATATTCTGTTCTGTTCTATTCTATTCTATTCTATTCTATTCTATTCTATTCTATTCTATATTCTATCCTATCCCATCCTATCCTATCTTATATTCTGTTCTGTTCTGTTCTATTCTATTCTATTCTATATTCTATTCTATTCTATATTCTATTCTATATTCTATTCTATTCTATTCTATTCTATTCTATATTCTGTTCTATTCTATTCTATATTCTATATTCTATTCTATATTCTGTTCTATTCTGTTCTATTCTATTCTATTCTATTCTATTCTATTCTATTCTATTCTATATTCTATCCTATCCCATCCTATCCTATCTTATATTCTGTTCTGTTCTGTTCTATTCTATTCTATTCTATATTCTATTCTATTCTATATTCTATTCTATATTCTTCTATTCTATTCTATTCTATTCTATATTCTGTTCTATTCTATTCTATATTCTATATTCTATTCTATATTCTGTTCTATTCTGTTCTATTCTATTCTATTCTATTCTATTCTATTCTATTCTATATTCTATTCTATATTCTGTTCTGTTCTGTTCTGTTCTATTCTATTCTATTCTATTCTATTCTATATTCTATCCTATCCTATCCTATCCTATCCTATTCTATATTCTATCCTATCCCATCCTATCCCATCCTATCCTATCTTATATTCTGTTCTGTTCTGTTCTGTTCTATTCTATATTCTATTCTATTCTATATTCTATTCTATATTCTATTCTATTCTATTCTATATTCTGTTCTGTTCTATTCTATATTCTATTCTATATTCTGTTCTATTCTATTCTATTCTATTCTATTCTATTCTATTCTATTCTATTCTATTCTATTCTATTCTATTCTATTCTATTCTATTCTATTCTATTCTATCTGCCTCTTGCCTGCTGCCGGTGATTCGGAAGCAGTAGATGCTTCTCCTTGAGCATCCGTTTTCTGCCGAGTGCGTCATCTTCCTATAAATGTCACCTGTCACGGGCTTTGAATCACCCATCCTGGCTGTCCTCCTCCTCCTCCTCCTGCTTTTATGCTCCAGCAATTAAAGCTGGTCATTGGTTGTGCCAGGCGTTGTTAACCCTGTGATTCTAACAGCAAGGTCTCTGGGGGATTCTGGGCATTGAAGGCCACCTGCGAAGTCACCAAGGTTGAAAAACACGGTTCTAGCTCACCAAACACCAGAACGTCTCCTGTGTAAAGAATAACAGCCCCCAAACAATTTCATTAAAGAGTGTATGGAAATGTCTCCCTGGGTCGTCTTTGGCTTTGTCCTTGGTAGACCCTGGAGACCTGGGGGTTGGACTAGAAGACCTCGCAGGTCCCTTTCGGTCCTGGGATTCTATGACTTCTAAGATCAACATCCGGCTTGAGGATCCAGATAAAATTCCAGGTTCATTCCATTTCCGGAAATCTTAACTGTTTATTGAATACACGGCGTGGTAATGTCGAAAGAAAACTAACTCTGAGGTTCGCAGACACCAGATCATAGAATTAAACAATAATTAAACGTCTGCAAGGAAACCACCAAGCTCAGAGAGCACCAAGGACCCCATAATTCCTCCTCCTCTTCCTCCTCTTCCTCCTTCTCCTCCTCCTCCTCCCTCCTCCTCTCTTCAAACCCCCCTCCCTTCTAGCACTGATGATGTTACCTAGTTGGGTCATGAAACGTCTGCAAGGAAACCTCCAAGCTCAGAGAGCACCAAGGACCCCACAATTCCTCCTCCTCCTCCTCCTCCTCCTCTCTCTCTTCAAACCCCCCTCCCTTCTAGCACTGATGATGTTACATAGTTGGGTCATGAAACGTCTGCAAGAAAACCTCCAAGCTCTGAGAGCACCAAGGACCCCACAGTCGTCGTCGTCGTCCTCCTCCTCCTCCTCCTCCTCTCTTCAAACTCCCTTCTGGCACTGATGATGTTACCTACTTTGGATCATGAAACGTCCGCAAGGAAACCAGCCAGCTCAGAGAGCACCCAGGACCCCACATGTCAACCCCGAGCCACATAGATTCCCCTTTATTAGTCATCACAAAATCAGATCACAAAAACGCCGAGCGGTTTTGGCTCCGAATCGGGCATTCCAAGCTGATGAGGGCATCTTGTGGGAGGATCTGGAGAGGCCAATGTTGCTGTTCCTCCAGGCAAAAGAAAGCTCCTTTTCTAACTTTTCTCTCATTGTTGCCCCAGGACGACTAGGATCCTGGCAAGGAGATGGCGGGGTCCCCATTCCAGACACCACAGAGGCCGGCTTGTTCGGCCTTGAGACTCCGTCTTTCCTCGCCTTTTCCACCCCACCCAGGCTGGAAGGCCCTGATATTGCAATCCCTGTTCTTCCCTCGCCTGCTCTTTGTGATGTGAGATTGCGGGTGGGCTGTGTGTGGGCGACAGCCAGTTGGCAGCAGGCCTGCTCTTGTGCTTTTGTGTTTTGCGTTGGAGGCTGGGACGGAGTCTTCTTATAGACTCCCTTCCCAGTCTCAATTGAACCACCGATGATTGGTTAAATCAAGGCTTCTTCGCTCTCTCCTTAAGAAGGTGCTGTGTTTTTTCTAGAGTTGACGGAGTTTATGCAAGATGGTGGACCTTACTGTTCACTTGAAGGCCCAAGAAGGTCAAACGGAGTCTTGGTTTCTCCAGGGACGGGAGAAAGTTCTTCTGCCTGAGGCCTTCTAATGAAGAGGTCTCCAACCTTGTCCACTTGAAGACTGGTGGACTTCAGCTCCCAGCATTCCCCAGCTGGCTGGGGAATGCTGGGAGCTGAAATCCACTAGTCGTCAAGTGGACAAGGTTGGAAAGACCCATTCTAACGTTAAAGTTAAAAATTAGAAGATGCTTGCTCCTGGGGAGGAAAGCTATGGCAAATCTAGACAGCATACTAAAAAGCAGAGACATCACCCTGCCAACAAAAGTGCGTATAGTCCAGGCCTTGATTTTCCCAGTTGCAATGTGTGGCTGCGGAAGTTGGACCGTAAGAAAGGCAGAGCGCCAAAGAATGGAGGCCTTTGAACTCTGGTGCTGGAGAAGACTCCTGCGAGTCCCCTGGACTGCAAGGCGTTCAAACTGGTCATTCCTAGAGGAGATCAACCCCAACTGCTCTTGAGAAGGCCAGATCCTGAAGTTGAAACTCAAGGACTTCGGCCACCTAATGAGAAGGAAGGACTCCCTGGAGAAGAACCTAATGCTGGGAAAGATGGAGGGCAAGAGAAGAAGGGGACGACAGAGAAGGAGGTGGCTGGATGGAGTCCCTGAAGCAGGAGGTGTGAGCTTCAATGGACTCCAGAAGAGGGTAGAAGACAGGAAGGCCTGGAGGAACGTGGTCCATGTGGTCGCAATGGGTCGGACACGACTTCGCAAGTAACTAACAACAACAACAACGTTAAAGTCCTTCTTGACAGGCATATTCCTAGGATGGACATCTGTCCGTAACTCGCTTCCAATTACTGCTCTGAAGCTAGAAAATTGACTTCTCCTTCTCCAGCAGCCCTTGATTATCTCAGTGGGCTGCCTCACCGTGGCCTTTAATTAGATGACCAGGTTCCTGGGGTGACCAGGCATTAAATCAGAATAGAGGCACCACCCAAATTTTCTGATGCTGGATAGGATTCCTTGCCGGTCCCCCAGGGAGAGCTTGACAAAAACCAGGTCTTGGTGGGCGGGTTCACACCTTCCTGATTAACACAACCCATGAGGGGGTGCACAGACTGTACAGTGGCCTGACAAAGAGAGATGTTTGGACTGAGTGTGTCTTCTGGGTTCAAAGCCCCAAGATACCACTGCCCGGTCAGACCTGGTTTGCCCAAATTATGAAGACCATGATTTGCATCCCACCGCACCCAATGCTACCGCTGACCCAACTCCATTTTAAGCCTCCGTGTGCAAGTCTGTCCATGCGGTTGCACTTGGTTGTTTTCTTGAAGGTGTTTCATTGCCAAACTAGGTAATATCACGAGTGTTAGAAGGGAGGGGGGTTTGTGGAGAGGAGGGGGGAGGAGGAGGAGGAGGAGGACTAAAGAACAACAGCAGTGCTTGAAGGGAGTGGGGTTTGAAGGGATGAGAAAGAGGAGGAGCAGCAGAAGGAGAAGAAGAAGGAGGAAGAGAAGAAGGAGGAGGAGGAAAAAATTAATGTCTTGACATCCATTCTTAACTATGCAGAAGATCAAAGAAAGAAGGAGAGTTGGACAAGGAGGAGGAGGAGGAGGAGGAGAAGGAGAAGAAAAATGAGGAGAAGGAGAAGAGAAGAAGAAGAGGAGGAGAAGAAGAAAAGAAGAGGAAGAGAAGGAGAAGAAGAAGAAGAGGAGGAGAAGGAAAAGAAGAGGAGGAGAAGGAGGAGAAGAAGAAGAGAAGGAGAAGGAGGAGGAGGAGGAAAAAATTAATGTCTTGGTATCAATTCTTAACTATGCAGAAGATCAAAGAAAGAAGAAGAGTTGGAGGAAGGAGGAGGAGGAAAAAATTAATGTCTTGGTGTCAATTCTTAACTATGCAGAAGATAAGAAGAAGAAGAAGAAGAAGAAGAAGAAGAAGAAGAAGAAGAAGAAGAAGAAGAAGAAGAAGAAGAAGAAGAAGAAGAAGAAGAAGAGGAGGAGGAGAATAGCAGCAGTGCTAGAAGGGAGTGGGGTTTGTAGGAAAGAGGAAGAGGATGAGGAGAAGAAAAAGGAGGAAGAGGACTCTCAGAGCTTGGTGCTTTTCTTGCAGATGTTTCATTACCCAACTAGGTATCATCCTCAGTTTCAGATGACCTTCAGAGCCTCTGTTTTGTCCCACTTTCTAGCTTAGGTGGCTTCTTAATGCATGAAATTGTTGTGTGCAGGACATCTACAGAACATGCAGCCATTAACAGTGAGGCTGCAACGTCCCTCAAGAATTGCACGTACACCCAGGACAGGGGCCACAGGGTCAATCTATTAGCAGTTTGCTCATCTGTGTACAGCCTGCGGAGATCCCTCAGGTCGTCTCGGTGGCTTTCCAACACAAGTCCAAAGCCCTTGGATTGACCACCAAGGCAGTCAACTCAAGCTACTGGACCTCTCCTCTCCCTCCCCCTGCCTCTTCCACATGGATGGTTGGAGTTGCACAAGGAGGGCTGAGTTGTCAGCTGCGACCTGCTCCTGAATGGAGTATCTTGTTTCTCCCACAAGAACGGATCTCAGCAATTCAGGGGGACGAAAATGGTGGCCCTCAGGGTGGTGCTCAGCTTCCTCAGAGGTTGGACAACAGGACCCCTTTGTAGTCTAGAAAGAGTTACAAAGATGATTACAGGACTGGAGGCACATCGTGCGATGAATGGTTGCAGAAACTAGGTATACGCAACCTAGAATTAAGGAGAAACTTCCTAACAGTGAGGACAATTAACCCTGTGGAACGGCTTGCCGTTGTGGGTATGGCCAGTCTAGAGACAAGAAGGACGGAGGGGGGGGGGGAACAGTCTTCCAGTATTTGAGGAGGGAGTCAAGCTATTTTCCAAAGCTCCTGAATGCAGGACAAGAAACAATGGTTGGAAACTGACCAAGGAGAGAAGCAACCTGGAATTAAGGAGAAACTTCCTAACAGTGAGGACAATTAACCCTGTGGAACGGCTTGCCGTTGTGGGTGCTCCATCCCTGGAGGTTTTCAAGAAGAGATTGGACAACCATTTGTCTGAAATTGATATAGTGTCTCCTGCTTGAGCAGGGGGTTGGACTACTAGAAGATCCATGTTGAGATGTTGAGACCGTAGAAAGAGTCCAAAGAAGAACGACTCAGATGATAATGGTCTGGAGGTTAACCCATATGATCAGGGGTCTTCAAACTTGGCCCTTGTATGATTTGTGGACTTCAACTCCCAGAATTCCCCAGCCAGCGTGCCTGGCACGCTGGCTGAGAAATTCTGGGAGCTGGAAGTCCAGAAGTCATAAAAGGGCCACATTTGAAGACCCCTGCATATGATGAACAATTGAGGGAACTAGGTATGTCTAGCCATTGGAGAGAAGGACGAGGGGTGACATGAGAGCAGACTTCCAATATTCAAGGGGTTCTCTCAGAGAAGAGGGGGGGTCCACCTATTCTCCAAAGCACCTGAGGGCAGGACAAGAAGTAACCGATGGAAACTAATTGAGGAGAGATCCAGACAGGGAGAACAATTGATCAGTGGAACGACTTGCCTCCAGACGTTGCAGGTGCTCCATCGCTGGAGGTTTTCAAGAAGTGATTGGACAGCCATTTGTCCTGAATGTTAATCTAGGGTCGCCTGCTTGAGGAGGTGGTTGGACTAGAAGACCTCCAAGGTCCCTTCCAACTCTGCTATATTGTATTCTGCATGCTTATCACTTTGTCCAGGTTTTTGCTTGATGGAGACCTTATAAAAACAGCAGTTATCTAACATCTGTCCTGACATGACAAGAAGGTAAGGAGACCGACCACCAGGCACGCTGGCTGAGAAATTCTGGGAGTTGAAGTCCACAAGTCATAAAAGGGCCAAGTTTGAAGACCCTTGTGATAGGTGATAGATAGGTGACAGATAAATGATAGATAGATGATAGAGATAAATAGGCTAGATAGAGAGATAGAGTAGATGGATGAGAGAGAAAGATGATAGATGACAGACAGACAGATAAACAGACAGACAGACAGATATAATAGACCAAAGGTCTTCAGACTTGGCCCTTTCATGACTTGAGGACTTCAACTCCCAGAATTCCTCAGCCAGGCATGCTGGCTGAGGAATTCTGGGAGTTGAAGTCCACAAATCACAAAAGGGCCAAATTTGAAGACCCTTGTGATAGGTGATTGATAAATGATAGATAGATGATATATATATAAATAGGCTAGATAGAGAGATAGACTAGATGGATGAGAGAGAAAGATGACAGACAGACAGGCAGGCAGACAGACAGATATAATAGACCAAAAGTCTTCAAACTTGGCCCTTTCATAACTTGTGGATTTCAACTCCCAGAATTCCTCAGCCAGGCATCCTGGCTGAGGAATTCTGGGAGTTGAAGTCCACAAGTCGTAAAAGGGCCAAGTTTGAAGACCCCTGTGACAGGTGATAGATAGGTGATAGATAAATGATAGATAGATGATATATATAAATAGGCTAGATAGAGAGATAGACTAGATCGATGAGAGAGAAAGATGACAGACAGACAGGCAGGCAGACAGACAGATATCCTCTGCGTTCATTGCACACTCCTTGATTGGGCAGTGATTGATCCAGGAAAGATAACATACAGGTAGTCCTCGACTTCAATGACCACAACTGAGGCCCAATTTTCTGTTGCTCAGCTTTGCCCCATTTTACGACCTATCTTGATGTGGTTGTTATGTGAATCGCGGCCGCTGTTAAGTGAGGAACATGGTTGTTAAGTGGATCTGGCTTCCCCTTTTGACTTTGCTTTTCTGATGGTCGCAAAAGGGGATCATGTGATCACTGGGTCACGTGATCAGTTGCCAAGTGGCGGTTTTGATCACGTGACCCCTGGGGATGGCTGCCACGGTCGTAAGTGTGAAAAAGGATCACAAGTTGTGTTTTTTCAGTGCCCTTGTAACTTTGAACAGACGAATCACAAAGGTGTTTTTTTTCCAGAAGGCAACTGGACTCTTTTTGTTTTTTCTTTGAAGACATTTCGCTTCCCATCCCAGAAGCTTCTTCGGTTCTGAAGTCCTCCTCCAAGAAGCTTTTTCCAGAACCGAAGAAGCTTCTTGGATGAGAAGCGAAACATCTTCAGAGACAGGATGTTTAGATGTCTAATCTAAAGCAAAGAAGAAACAGGGGAGACATGATAGCAGTCTTCCAGTATCTGAGGGGCTGCCCCAAAGAAGAGGGAGTCAAGCTATTTTCCAAAGCACCTGAAGGCAGGACAAGAAGCAATGGATGGAAACTCATCAAGGAGAGAAGCAACCTAGAACTAAGGAGAAACTTCGTGACAGTGAGAACAATTAACCAGTGTAACAACCTGCCTCCAGAAATCGTGGGCGCTCCATCACTGGAGATGTTTAAGAAGAGGCTAGACAGTCACTTGTCTGAGATGGTATAGATCAGTGGTGGCGAACCTAGGGCACAGGTGCCAGAGGCGGCACGTGCCGTCGCCCCAGCCTCGCCTCCCCCCGCGACCCCCTCCTCTCCAGCAGCCCCCCTGAAGGAGAGTCGCTCTTGAGCGTGGCCCACACGGAGCAGCGCAGCCAGGGACATGGCAGCCAGGCAGTGTAGACAAGACTCTGCCCTCACACCCCATCACGCATAGTTGATGCTGCGGGGCGCGGGCAGAGGGTGTGGCCGCCATGGTGCTGCTAAGCTGCCTGAGCGATCAGCGGCGGGCCCTGGAGGCCGTGAGTGGTCCTGTGGGCAGGTGGGGCAGGGGATGGGGGGCAGAGCGGGGGCCGGGCAGGGGGGTGGAGCAGGGGCAGGGCCAGTTTTTGGGCACTCGGACCCTAAAAGATTCACCATTACTGGTATAGATTCTCCTGCTTGAGCAGGGGGCTGGACTAGAAGACCTCCAAGGTCCCTTCCAGCTCTATTCTATTCTATTCTTACCATTATTCTATTCTATTCTATTCTATTCCATTCCATTCCATTCTATTCTATTCTATTCTATTCTATTCTATTCTATTCTATTCTATGCCTTATTCTATTCTATTCTATTCTAATCTAATTATTCTGTTCTATTCTGTTTTGTTATCATTATTCTATTTTTATCATTATTCTATTCTATTCTATTCTATATATTTTTATTCTATTCTATTCTATATTTTTATTCTATTCTATTCTATTCCTATTCTATTCTATATTTTTATTCTACTCTACTCTGCTGTGCTCTATTCTATTCTATTCTATTCTATTCTATTCTATTCTATTCTATTCTATTCCTTAATTCTATTCTATTCTAATTTAATTATTCTGTTCTATTCTATTCTGTTCTGTTATCATTATTCTATTTTTATCATTATTCTATTCTATTCTATATATTTTTATTCTATTCTATTCTATTCCTATTCCTACTCTACTCTACTCTACTCTACTCTACTCTACTCTACTCTACTCTACTCTACTCTACTCTATTAACAAGAAAGTCCAGTTGCCTCCTGAAAAAAAAAAAACACCTTTGGGACAAGGGTGACCTGGACGGCTGAGACTCTCCATAGATTGGTTGCTAAATAAACTGTTGTTAAGCCAAGGACTACCTGTGATAGGCTGGCGATAGACCCCAAACGGACTCCAAAGGAAATATTTCCGAGTTGCGTTTTCCTGCCCTTGACGAACTGTTGTTGTTGTTGTTGTTGTTTTAATTGAAAATCAAAACCTATTTCATGGTGGCTACTCTGGGGCTTGGCGTCCCAGGGCAAGTTCCTTCTCCTTCCTGGATCACCTGGCCAATGATGGAGGAGGCCCAGGACCTTCTGAAGAACGTTTTTGAGGGGATGAAGGTTGGAAATGCGCCCTGCCCCCACCACCCTTTCTGCCTTTGTCCTTCCACCCCGTCACCCTCACCCTTCTCTTTGTTCCTCAGTTACTCAACACATTAAAGAGCTCCTGGAGAGAAAGAGTAAGAAGAAGTCCAAATTGAGAAAAAAACCCAAACCTTATGTTGAAGACCACGATGGTAGGGCCTTGAGCTCCCAAGTTCTCCTTTAGCAGCTTCTTCTCCTTAGTCTAGTCAACATCTCCCCCCTTTTCTGCACCTTCTTGGCCTCTGCTCCATCTAACACGGCTTCCTTCTTCTCCTAGTTGCTAATTTGGGGGTGCTCCTCTGGATCCTGATTTTTTTTGGGGGGGGGGAACCCACTGCTGTTCACATTTTCCCCAGCACCTGCTGACCTCAATCTAATCTTCCAAGGTTCCCCTTTTGCTCATGGTCAAGGCTGGCTGTGCCACAGGTTACTGTTTGCAAGCATGTACCACCTCACTTGGGGAGGGGGATGTGGGGGCTGAGGATTGAAAAAGGGAATTGCAGTTTTCCTATCCAGGAAGCGGGGGGAGGGGGGGGGCGACCTCCTTCCATTTGTCCATCATCTGCGTCACGCCAAACCTACCTATGATGTAGGTTCACGTGCGACATGGCTGCGCGCCGTGAACCTCTAGCCCAGTGGTTCTCAACCTTTTTAATGCCATGACCCCCCAACTGGTCATAAGCCGAGGACTACTCAACCGGTCGTAAGTCGAGGACTACTCAACTGGTGCAGCACTGTTTGCAGACTGGGGCTTTTGGCAGGCTCAGCAGGGCAGAGACAGCCTGGACAATTCCTATTGGCTTTGGAAAGCCAATAGAATTAGACTCTATTCAAGAGAGTCTATTCTATTGGCTTTCAAAAGCCAATAGAATAAAAGGGAGTAGCACAGCCAAGGAAAAGGGGAAAAAAATGGCGGACTGTGTTGTTTGGCGACCCCCGTGAAATGGTCGTTCGACCCCAGGTGGGGTCCCGACCCACAGGTTGAGAACCACTACTCTAATCCAAATGCAGGATTTGACTGCATGATAAAAGTTACTTCTGGCAAGGGTCCCCAACCGTGGCCACTTTAAGACTGGTGGACCTCAACTCCCAGAATTCCTCAGCCAGCCAAGCTGGCTGAGGAATTCTGGGAGTTGAAGTCCACTAGTCTTAAAGTGGTCAAGGTTGAGGACCCCTGATTTATGGAGCCCAAACCATATTATGACTGGCAAAGTTTGATATGCACGACCCAGCTGATGGCAGTCATCTTGACCAGGGGTCTCCAAACTTGACCACTTTAAGACTATGTGAACATCAACTCCCAGAATTCCTCAGAATGCTGGCTGGGGAATTCTGGGAGTTGAAGTCCACAAGTTGGGTTCCATAAATCAGGTTGGAGTCCCCTGATTTATGGAACCCAAGCCATAGTGTGACTGGTAAAGTCATTCTGACCAGGGATCTTCAAACATGACCACTTTAAGACTATGTGAACGTCAACTCCCAGAATTCCTCAGAATGCTGGCTGGGGAATTCTGGGAGTTGAAGTCCACAAGTCACCAAGGTTGGAGACCCCTGATTTATGAAACCAAGCCATATTATAACTGGTAAAATTTGAAATGCATGATCCAACTGATGGCAGTCATCTTGACCAGGGGTCTCCAGACTTGACCACTTTAAGACTATGTGAACGTCAACTCCCAGAATTCCTCAGAATGCTGGCTGAGGAATTCTGGGAGTTGAAGTCCACAAGTCTTAAAGTGGCCACGGTTGGAGACCTCCGATGAAGAGAACCCTACAGACAGAAAGCAGAGGTGGAGAGCGCTTGCAAAGGGCACCTGGGGTGTAAAGAGGAGGGTGGGGGCAAAGTCTGAGTGTCCACCTGCCTGGTCAAAGGTTGGGTATCCCGGCCAGAAGACAATCTCCCAGGGCCCAGTCCACCATCTGTCAGGTAAGAAACAGACCAGGCTTAACAATGGTATCTCCTTTCTGCTATGGATCAGAGTTGAAGCCACTGGGGTCCTGTAGAAGTCACAGTGATGTCACACCATGTGTGATCATCTCTTTCTATATCTGAGAAGGTCCATGGAGGGTGGTGGTGGTGGTGGTGGCTTCATAAGATGTCTCAACTCTAGGCTACCTCAACAAGAGATGCATCACTTGAGCATCCTGGATGAGAAGATCTCTCTCTCTCTCTTCCTATGAGTCCCTGGGTGCTCTCTGAGCTTGGATGTTTTCTTGCAGACGTCTTATGACCCAACTAGGGAACATCATCAGTGTTTGAAGAGAGGGAGGTTGGGTGCTGGGTGCTTTTTGAGCTTGGTTGTTTTTTGGCCAACGTTTCATGACCCAACTAGGGAACATCATCAGTGCTAGAAGGGGATAAGCTTGGGTCTTTTATGTTTTCTGAGCTTGGTTGTTTTTTTGCCAACATTTCATGACCCAACTAGGGAACATCATCAGTGCTAGCTATATTTGCAAGCTCTGAACAGATGCTAGAAGAAGGCCAGCGTGTTTGAAGGAATTGAAGAGGGGTTGTGCAAGGTTCAACGCCCTTCCGAGTTGCGTTCGAATCTTCCATTGTCCTAACGGGCAGAGCATAAGAATTGAATCAATGCACAAATGTCGCCGAGTATAGAATCTCTGTCCTTTGTGCAATGGCGACATGATGTGTGTGACATCACCATGGCATGCTTGTGCACATACACACACGCACACCCCCCCCTAGATATCTGTAGCATTGAGTATTTGGGGTTTTCTCTTCTGCTTTGGCCCAATCAGCTGCTGTTGGGTCCGGAAGTAGAGCTAGTCACCAAAATACAGATATTGCTCAACTTAACGAACACAATCGGGCCCCAAATTTCCATTGCTAAGTTGCTCAGTGAGTTTTGCCACATTTTACGACACTCCCCCCCCCTTTGCCACAGTTGTTTTGCGGCCTTCAAGCGAACCAAGTCAGTGGGGAAGCCGCTTCACTTAACAACTGGGGTCTCTGTCTGAATCCCCACAGCAATTCACTTAACAAGCCAGGTCATGGAAGGATGCGTCACAGCCATTGTTGTGATTCCGTGCCAGCCTGTGCTCCCAACAGCAGAGTCTGAGAAATCTGTGGAGGAGGCATTTGAAGGGCCATCAGGGGCAGAGGGAGGCTCTGATGAATTACAGGACTCACGGTTTGATGCAGAGCCTGGGCCCTCCAGTCGTGGTCCTGATGAAGCTCAGCTGTGTGAGGAGAATGAGTCAGAGGACTCACACCTGATGGACATGCTAATCGATGCTCGCACACGTCGTCAATTAGCGAGAGTAAATCAGCAGCAGTCAATGCGACAACTCCAGGGCAAAAGGAGAAGGCACTGAGAGGCAACGCCTTGCGACTGCTGTATAAAAAGAGGAGGTGTGGGTGGTGCTGGGTGCTGAAGGCAACCATTTGTAAAGTACTTCTTTGGATCCTGGTCCATTCGTCTTGCTTGTGACTACTCTTCTGTTTGCATCGTGTTTCCTGTGGACTATTTCCTTCCTTTGGACTTGAGTTTTGCTGTTTGTGTTTTGGACTATTTGGCAGGTTTGTCACCCATATTAAAAGGGGTTTGTTTTGTTTTAAAGTCTCCAGCCTATTTTATCAACAGGGGTTTGGTCCTTGTGCCTTTAACAAGGATGGCAATAGGCTGGGATAGAACAGCCATCTTGATCAGCCACAGAGGTTTTGGCCTCACCTGTGGTCGTTAATTCGAGGACTACCTGTGTTCTGGGTTTTTTTTTTCTCTGCCAGTGTTCTGTCCCAGCCTACGTGAGTCCTTGTTCAGCTCCCATGGAGAAACCCTGCTTCCAACAAGTAGGCTGGAACCGCAGGAAAAAATCAACAATCCCCCTTTTATTATTCACAGACCTAAGTCAATGTCCAAGGCAAACAAAACACAGTTCACAGAAACTCAATTCCTCAACACGAACGGTTGCCTTTGGCCAGTAGCACCTCCCACACCTTCCCTTTTATTATGCAGCCCAGACGTGGCTTCCTAATGCCATCTCCTTTGCCTTTGGAGCCGCCCCATTGCATCCCTTTGCCCTACTCCAGTGGTGGCGAACCTATGGCATGCGTGCCAGAGGCGGCACTCAGAGCCCTCTCTGTGGGCACGTGTGCCATACTCCGGAGATGGCAACTGTCCCTCTTCAACCAGCCGCCCGCTAACTTGCTGAGGTCCCACATGGCCGGATGCATCCCAGCATGGCTGGTTTCCCTCCCCCCCCCGTCCCATCCCTCTTGGCCTCGCAGGCTCTTCTTTTCCTGGGCACGACCCACTGCATCGCCTCCTCAGCTGTCGGCCCTCTGTCCGGCTCAGAAGCAGCTTCTCTGAACTGCTAGCAGCGGTCTGCGGAGCTCCAGAGTGCACCAGTTGAGGGGCCAGCAGGCTGTGGCTGCTGACAGATGCTGTCAGCCCCCATGTGCTCGCTGGCCTCTGTGTGCGGGGGCCGATGGGTTCAGGCAGCAGCTGCCCCGCCCCTGCCTCGCCTTGCCCTGCGACAATGGCACCCCTGCCCTGCCTCGCCTCGCCTCGCCTCACCCTGCAGGACGAGCCTCCTGCCCACCGCCCCACCTGCCAGAGACCCCCTGGACCTCCCCCAACCCTGCCCAGCCCCCACAGGCATCCCTCCCCACGAGCAACATTGAGGTGACCACGCCTACCTTGGCCACACCCACCCAGTCTGCCATGACCACCACAGCCATGCCCACCCAGTGCCCACCTGGCACACTTCTCTTGCCTGCGCATTCGTGCATCCGGGATTTGTCCCAGCTGTTCTTCATCACTGTCCAACTCAGACTCCCCATACAGCTGTATCTCAGCCTGAGCGTGAGTAGAGGGGCCGGGCTCCTCGTCCGACTGTAAGTCTTGGAGCTCCTCAGAGCCTTCTTTTTTTTTTTTATTAAAAAGTTTTTTATTTTCCATTTATTCATACAAAATACAATTCAATTGACAAGATAAAATAAATTCCTAACCATTGGTACCACCTGCCCATTCCCCCCAGGCCGCGTCCACCCTCTCTAGTACCTTCCCTACTTCCCTCCTCTTTCTCTCCTCCCCTCCTACTCTCTTCCCCTCCCCTTCTCCTCTAACCATCCTACTTCCTCCCTGCTCCTTCCTCCCCTCTCATCCCTCTCACACACATGAAGGCAGCATAGGGGAAATGCCCAAGCGTTTACCGTGTCTATATTATCGTTACCCACCCACTCACCCACCCACCCACCCTCAGCCCTCCCCCGCTCGCTTCCCAGAGCAGAGTACAGAGTTATTAATAAGAAAGTTAACAATAATAAAAAAAAGGAAAAGAAAAAAGAAAAGAAAACTTCATACTTAACCTTTAAGTCCCCTTAAGTTGTCATATAAACAAATCTCTACAACAGTTGCTATAAAATTTACTCATAAAGTAAATGAAACTTTGTAGTCCCATACTTTTTCTGAATATAATCTATCCATCTTCTCCATGCAATAATATATCTTTCTTGTGTATGATCCTTCAGATAAGCAGAAATTTTTGCCATTTCTGCAAAGTTAGAAAGTTTAAATCTCCATTCTTCCAAAGTAGGCGACGAATCTTTCTTCCAATATGAGCCTACTAGTAACCTCGCTGCAGTTAATAAATTCAACATTAAAGTAGTTTCTTTGTCACAAAGAAAGGAACGCCTCAGAGCCTTCCTCCGACTCTGATGTCATCCAAGCCTTCTTCCTCCTCCTCTGAGTCCTCGGACTCAGCTGCCGGGTCCACCGGCTGGCGAGCAATCACAACAGCCAGCCTTATAAGGAGTGTTTGTAAAGGTGGGGTTGCAGACAAACTCTCTCCTGGGTTGTCATTCATTGCCCAGGATTGGTGCAGGACGTTAACTGTGACAAGGATGTAACCTGCCCTTTCCAGACAAGACCCGTTTCACAACTGATGCAAAAGGGGGGGGGGGGGGGATGAGCAAAAAGCATAATTTTCGCCTATAATCTCCGGTTTTTGTTTTTTTTTTTTGTCCTGGAAAGCTGTGCATGTCAGGTGCATGGAAGAAAGGGAGGGAGGATCAAAAAAAAAAAAAAAAAAAAAAATGCTGACTTTTTTGACCTACCTGGACCCACATCCCGGAGCTTCCTGCTTCCCCATAAACCAAGGGCCGATTTGAATATTTTGAGGCAAGCCGAAAGGCTGCAGCCTAAAAGTGCATTTATTAAACTTCGGTCGCACCTGCTAAACGTAGCTGCTTGGGGGGTGTGTGTGTGTGTGTGTGTTTCCCTCCACGCAACGTCTATCCCAAGGCAAATCAAGGTTAAAGCTAACCATGCGTAGCCTATAAATAGTAAATTGCAACCGGGAGGAAGGAAATGAGGACCAAAGGCACGCTCGCTGGTGTGTCTCTGCGCGGACACACAAACGCACGTGTTCTCCTCCTGGGCCCCCACCTCGTGGTGCCGATCTGGGGAAGGGGTTAAATTAATCGCAGTTAGGTTAAGTTAAACCACAGTTAGGGAGGTGAGGAATCGGAATCAGCTGACTACCAGGCAGTCCTCGACTTTACGACCACAATGGAGCCCCCCCAATATCTGCCATTATGTGAGACATTTGTTAAGTGAGTTTTGCCCCAATTGACGATTTTTCTCTCCACGGTCGTTAAAATGAATCACTGATCAGTTAATAACCTGGTTGTTAAGTGAATCTAGCTTCGCCATTGACTGCTTATCAGGAGGTCACATGACCCCGGGACCCAGCAACGGTCGTAAGTAGGAACCAGCTGCCCAGCGTGGATCGTGTGACCATGCGGGAGTCTGCAAAGGTCATAACTGTGAAAAAAAAATGGTCGTAAGTCGCTTTTTTCCACGCCGTTGTAACTTTGAACGGTTGCTAAGGGAACTGTTGTAAGATTAGGACTGCCTGTGCTGAGTGTGTTGTGCGGCTTGGCACCGCCTCTGCTGGTAGCCGTCCAACGGGGGTACCAATTTTGCAATCCGAGTAGAGGTAATCCTTGTCTTATGATCACGATTGAGGCGAGGATTCCCATCAGTAAGCGAGGCAGTTGTTCAGGGAGTCACAGGTAGTCCTTGACTTACGACTTTAATTGGGATTGGAACTTCCATCACTAAGCAAGACAGTTGTTCAGCGAGTCGCAGGCAGTCCTCGACTTAATGACCACAATTGGAACTGAAAAGACTGTCCCTGAGCGAAGCAGTTGTTAAGTGAGTCGCAGGACATCCTCGACGTAACGACCACAATTGGAACTGGAATGACCTTCACTAAGCGAAGCAGTTGTTAAGTGAGTCACAGTCTTTGACTTATGACCATGATTGGGACTGGAACTTTGGTCACTAAGCAAGGCAGTTCAGTGAGTCGCAGGCAGTCCTCGAATTAATGACCATAATTGGAACTGGAATGATCATCACGAAGCGAAGAAGTTGTTAAATGAGTCACAAATAGTCTTCGACTTACGAACTCGACTGGGACTGGAACTTCCGTTGCTAAACAAGACGGTTGTTAATCGAGTGATGGATTGAATTTTGACCAGGTGAGCACGGGGATGTTGCAACGGTCGTTAAGGCTGAAAAATGGTCATACGCTCCTTTTTTTCCCACGTCGTTGTTATTGCGAATGGTCACTAAATGAACTGTTGAAACTACGGGCAGTCCTGGACTCGCCCCAGTTAGTGACCATTTGCAGTGCCAACGGGATTGGGAAAAGCAATCTTTCAATCCATTTTTCACCCTTGCGGCCGTTGCAAGCCTCCCTGCGCTCACCGGATCAAAATTCAGACGCTGGGCGACTGACTCGTACTTACGACGGTTGCAGCGTCCCGGGGGAGGGGTCACGTGATCCCCTTTCGTGACCGTCTGAGAAGCGAAGTCACCGGGCAAGCCCGTTTCGCTTAACGACCGTGTGACGTAACTTAACCATTTCATCCGTTCACTTCCCGACGGTGGCGACGAAGATCTTAAAAATGGGGCAAAACTCGCTTAGCAAATGTTCTCCCTTACTGACGGAAACGTCGGGTCCGATTGTGGTCATAAGTCAAGGACTACCTGTCGACCATTGGGTAATGGAGCAGGTGTTCCTCGTGGCTTGGAGGTCATCTCCGGGCCAAGGCTGATCATCCCTTCGCTTTGGTCCCTGAGGGTTAGCCGTAATTCTCCTGGATTTGAAGTTCGTGGCCACTGAGGAGCAGGCAGAAGAAGAAGGAAGAGTTGGCCAAGGGTTGACTTGATGGGACTCCAGAGAAAGATGCTAGGATGGGAGCTTCTCCGAACAGCGTCTCAGCCCCACAGGAGTCCTTCTTGAGTAGGGACGTCAGGAAGATGCTCAAGACAGATGGGAAGAAGGTCTGCTTGCCCTGGGACCTCTTGTCTACTGTCCTCCAGCTCATGGTTGCCCCATGGTTGATTTTTCAGGAGGCCACTGGACTTCCTCCTGTTTGTCTTTGAAGACTTTTCGTTTCTCCTCCAAGAAGCTTCTTCGGCTCTGACGGGATGGTGGGGGAATGGAAGGATTTATACTCCTTGCGGACAGCCGGTAATTTGCATCCTTTGGGAGAGTCGTTGAGGCCACTTGGAGGTTTATCCAAGTCCACATTCTGGACAGCTGGTTTGACAGAGGGGTCAAAGAGGCCATCTGTGTCCAAATTGAACAGCCCTTTCTCAACAGAGGTTGAGGGATACGGCATCATCTGTCTCCAGTCTACAACACAGAGAAGGCTCCACACCCATTTGCACCACTCAGGTGACCCCGAAGACATAGATAAACCTCCAAGTGGCCTCAACGACTCTCTAAAAGGATGCAAATGACCAGCTGACTGCAAGGAGTATAAATCCTTCTGTCTTCCATCATCTATCCAGAGTAGAAGAAGCTTCTTGGATGAGAAGGGAAACGTCTTCAAAGAAAAACAAGGAAGTCCAGTTACCTCTTGAAGAAGCACCTTTGGGATGTGGGACCTCTCACACAGGACACCTCTCTGGTTGCGTGGCTTCTTCTCAGTCAGCTGCTTGGGTCTCTCTTCTTAGCCTCTTCCTGTGGGGGTGGCAACTCATGAATTGACTTTGCTCTGACTTTTTTTTCTCTTTCTCTCTTTCTCTTCCTCTCTCCTTCCTCCCTTCTCTCTTGTAGGGGTGGCGGTAAGCACTTACGCCAAGTATTGTTACAGCAAGCTCCAGAAAGCAGCGTTGACGGGCGCTAAGAAGGTATCTTTCCCCCCCCCCTCTTTTGTGTTGTCCTTCGAGGTGGCCTTGGGAGATGGGAGTTGTGTAGCTCCATGAGCCTGGAGCATGTGGACGATTGGGTCAAAGTTGGAAGCCTAACCCAGGGGTCCTTCAACTTGGTCTTCAAACTTGGCCACTTGAAGACTTGTGGACTTCAACTTGGTCTTCAAACTTGGCCACTTGAAGACTTGTGGACTTCAACTCCCAGAATTCCCTAGCCAGCCATGCTGGCTGGGTAATTCTGAGAGTTGAAGTCTACAAATTGGGAGTTGAAGTCCACAAGTCTTCAAGTGGCCAAGTTTGAAGACCAAGTTGAAGTCCACAAGTCTTCAAGTGGCCAAGTTTGAAGACCAAGTTGAAGTCCACAAGTCTTCAAGTGGCCAAGTTTCAATTCTGGAAGTCCACAAGTCTTAAAGTGGCCATGTTTGAAGACCAAGTTGAAGTCCACAAGTCTTAAAGTGGCTATGTTTGAAGACCAAGTTGAAGTCCACAAGTCTTAAAGTGGCTATGTTTGAAGACCAAGTTGAAGTCCACAGGTCTTAAAGTGGCCAAGTTTCAATTCTGGGAGTTGAAGTCCACAAGTCTTAAAGTGGCCATGTTTGAAGACCAAGTTGAAGTCCACAAGTCTTAAAGTGGCCATGTTTGAAGACCCCCCCCAAGAAGGGTTCCCCAATCTTGACCTTGATGGATCTCAACAAGTGAGCCAAGACATCCAACTCAACCTTCTGGCCCTTGTCCTTTGGCTCCAGAGGGGAAAGTTGGTGGAGATGTTATATCTCAAGAGCTTCCTGTCCAGGTGTCTTATTGTGCTTACCAACCATTGTTTCCTCAAGGAGCATAATAATGCAGGAGATTTCAAGGTTTAAGAGGACATCGAGGAGACTGGTTCAAGGTTTAAGAGGACATGGAGAAGTCCAGAATCAGAGGCCACCCAAAACGTCCCAATTGTGGGCTTTTTTCTGTGTTTGTTCAATATATACAAGCACCATCTCAACGTGTGTGGCCTCTGGGCCGCTCACCAGGTTTACAAAAAACAAAACACTTATAAAAGAAAAACCAGTAAAAGAAATGAATTTTTTTTTAAAAAAAGCAGTTGGCCATTAACCATGAAACATAGAAGGTGGGAGAGGACCAGCCGGTAGATGAGAACCATCTCACCAGCTCCAAGCCTTCAAGAGATCCCCAAGTCTAATAACAGGGCCGTCTTCTTCTTTGGGGTCCACCAAAAGGCCAGTAGATCTTGTGCCAGACCTCAAAATGGGTAACTGGGCGTTGATTCCATACTTGTGTCCCCCTTCTGGGTATTTTTGACCCACCCCTTGCAGATGCTCCTTAGACATCCAGAATTCTATGTCTGACGAGAAGGAAGGGGCTGGGCGGAAAGCAGGAAAGACCCCTCCCCCAGTTAGGTAGTGCTAATAGAAGAGAATGTAACTCAGGGGTGAATTGTGGGGTCCTTGGTGCTCTCTGCACTTGGTTGTTTTCTTGGAGACGTTTCATGACCCAACTAGGTAACCTCATCAATGCTAGAAGTGAGTGAGGTTTGTGGAGAGGAGGGAGAAGGAGAGGAATGGGAGGGGGAGGAGGAGGAGGAGGAGGAGGAGGGGGACTGTGGGGTTCTTGGTGCTCTCTGCACTTGGCAGTTTTCTTGCAAACGTTTCATGACCCAACTGGGTAACACCATCAGTGATAGAAGGGAGTGGGGTTTGTGGAGTAGGGGGAGGGGAGGGGAGGAGAAGGAAGAGGATATGATTAAACTCATAATAATATTTTTTAAAACTTACATGCCACCTAACTCTCTGTGACTGGGTGGCTCACCACAATTAAGCAAAGAAAATACAATATCGGTCTAATACACTTTCTGTATTCTCCCTGGAAGCCTGCTTTTGAAAGCAGAAGATAGATGATAGATGTATTGGATGGATGGATGGATGGATGGATAGATAGATAGATAGATAGATAGATAGATAGATAGAGAGAGAGAGAGAGAGAGAGAGAGAGATATAGAGAGATAGAGAGATATGGATGGATAGATGAATAGAGGTAGGTAGGTAGGTAGGTAGATATGGTTGGATGGATAGATGAATGAGATAGATAGATAGATAGATAGGGATGGATGGATGAGATAGATAGATAGATAGATAGATAGATAGATAGATAGATAGATAGATAGATAGATAGGGATGGATGGAAATAGATAGATAGATAGATAGGGATGGATGGAAATAGATAGATAGATAGATAGATAGATAGATAGATAGATAGATAGATAGATAGATAGATAGATAGATAGATAGATATGGATGGAGATGGATGGATGGATAGATAGATAGATAGATAGATAGATAGATAGATAGATAGATAGATAGATAGATAGATATGGATGGATAGATAGGTAGGTAAAATAGGTAGATGGGAGGGATGGGTAGGTATGTATGTAGATAAGATGGATGGATAGATGGATAGATAGATAGATATGGATGGATAGATGAATAGAGGTAGGTAGATAGATAGATAGATAGATAGATAGATAGATAGATAGATAGATAGATATGGTTGGATGGATAGATGAATGAGATAGATAGATAGATAGATAGATAGATATGGATGGATGAATGAGATAGATAGATAGATAGGGATGGATGGATAGATAGATAGATAGATAGATAGATATGGATGGAGATGGATAGGTAGATAGGTAGGTAAATAGGTAGATAAGGGAGGGAGGGATGGGTAGGTATGTATGTAGATAGATGGATGGACGGATGTAGATAGATAAGAGATGGAAGGACAGGTAAGTACGGAGATAGGTAGATAAGATGATGGATGGATGGATGGATGGATGGATGGATGGATGGATGGATAGACAGAGAGAGACACAGATATAGGCAGGTGGACAGACAGACAGACGATGATGGATAGGCTCAAAAGGTTCTGCTTCAGGCTTCTCCCAGGCAAGCCCCCCCCCCCGTCTGCCATTCACCCCTCCACGCTCACACATGCAAACCTGGGCAACACCCCATGCTCGCATGAAAGGAATTGCATGTGAACCTCCGAGGGTCTCGGTGGGCTCCGATGCCAGTCCTTGGCATCCACAAAGAGTTGCGCCTGAGCCCAGAAGACCCCGGGGCATCCAACTCTTGCGTTAGTGGGATTTGTGTAAGAAACTCCCCCTCCCTCCTCCTGGATTGCTGGGATTGTCCGGCGCTGAATTGTATTCTTTGCTCATCCTAAATAATATGCCTTTCCTAATTTCTGACTCGGGGCTCAGCTACCGCTGGCACAAGGGGCGGTTGAGCGCGCGCACGCTAACCAGCCACTCACGCGGCCCGGTGTCCAAGAGGCCACGGCCCATTGGTTGTGGACCTCTGGATTTGAGGGAGAGCAAAGCCAGCGCAGAAAGTTCTGGCTTCTTGGCATTGTACCATGTCAATCCATCACAAAGTTTGACATGCTCTTTCTTCTTCTTAAACCCCTTCTATCTTCTCCACCACCTTTTATCTCCTACTCATTTGAGCTGATGACCTTCTGACGAGGAAGGTGGTTAATGGGCTGTGGCCTCTGGTTAATGGGCTGCTTCCCAGCCGATGGGGATGGCTCTCGGCCGTTCTCCACCAAAGTCACACTGAAGCACAATGTGACATCCTTGGGTGTTTCCCTTTGCCCATGGGGGGGCGGGCGGGCGGGCAGCCCATTCAGCCACTTCTTAAGTCTTGTGGCCATCGCCTTTGGCCACCCATGCTGGAGTCAGGGTGCCTCTCTGTGGCCAACATCTGGATTGCAGTGCAAAATGCTTTGTTTCCACACACACACACACACCCCAGAGAGATGAGACGGGGTTAAAAGTTGGCTGGGAACATTATGGTTTGAGGCTGGATCCTGGTTTCCGAAGACGCCCTCGTGGGTTTGTCAAAAGGTTTGTTTGTTTAGGAAAATTCATATAGCCGCTCAGCTTACTCTCTATGACTCCAGGTGGCTTGCAAAGATTTAAAAAAAAAAATCTAATATCAAGTGAGCTGAGTGCAGTACTGCAGGCCACTTTAGCTGACTGTGTTCAGCAAGTCAGCGGTTCAAATCTCACCGGCTCAAGGTTGACTCAGCCTTCCATCCTTCCGGGGTAGGTAAAATGAGGACCCAGATTGTTGGGGGCAATGTAAATATATATATATATACATTGCTTACTGGTGTACACCGCTTAGAGAGTGCTTGCACTTAAAGCGGTATATAAGTCTCATAAATAAATAAATAAATAAATAAGTGATCAATACCAGTAACTCCTCACCACCCTGACGACAGCAATTAATCAAAGGAACCACTGGATGGGCTCCCTCCCACTCTGGGTTGCCCAGGACCTTGGGAGGAACCAGGGCCTTGGGAAAGAGGGTCAAGGTGGGGGCCAACTTGATCTCTGCAGGAATGTTGGTGTGACTAGTGCCCAGCCTCAATCCACGCATAAATGCATACTTCTTCTGAACACATCCCGATCCTTCTGTCCGTCGTCGGTCCGCCCGCCCTGGAGATCTAGTTCAGACATGTCAAACACAAGGCCCGGGGGCCGGATGTGGCCCGCGACATGGTTTCATGTGGCCCGCGAAGCCATCCTGGAAACAGTGACGGAATGGCCCCCGCTGCCTTGGCCCCAGCCGCCCGGGAGCCAATGTACAATTTTGTGGTGGCCATCTATGCTGAAACGCAGTCAGTCTTAGCTCCACAAGGCCGTTTGGAAACAGCGAGGAACCAGCCCCTGCCGCATCGGTCCCACCCCCTGGGTGCGCGCTGGGGAGATGTCACCCTTTGTGAGGAATGAAGAAATGCACCATCGCCTGGAAGTGGCCAGCAAATGGCCCTCGCCTACTTCACCTATCCGGCTTGATGGGCTCCAGGGAGGGGTTTCAGCAGGCAGTGAGGCTCCTTCAGTGGACCATGCCTTTGCACTTGCCCTGGTCCCACCTCCTTCTGCCAGAGACCCTCAGATCTATCCCACTCCTGCCCAGGCCCCCACAGGCACCCTTGACGTGAACGATGTAGAGCTGGCCACGGCCACCCAGTAGGCCACACCCACTCCATCTATGCCCACCAAGTAGGCCATGCCCACCTTGGCCACACCTACCCCTCCCCCCCCAGGACAACCACAATGCTGATGTGGTCCTCAATGAAATTGAGTTTGACACCCCTGATCTAGTTCCTCAGCTCCTTGGGTGGGTGGGTGGGTCGGTAACGGTGTTGGTGTCGGCGTTGTTCGTGACCGTGCCCCAGATCCTCGGAGATCCGTCCCACCTGAGCTTGGTGACATCCAATTCATGCTGTGCGTGTCCCCCATGTGCTCCTTCCTGCAGGGTCTGAAGAAGCCGAACATCGAGGAGATCCGCCATGCCAAGAACGCCGTCTTCAACCCATCCATGTTTGGAAGCTCCCTGCAAGAAATCATGAACATGCAGAAGGAGAGGTACCCAGACAGCCAGCTCCCGTGGGTGCAGACCAGGCTGTCGGAAGAGGTCCTGGCGCTCAACGGAGACCAGACCGAAGGCATCTTCAGGTAATTATTCAGCCCTTTCTGTTTCTTTCTCATTTCTTCCACCTCTTTTTTTTTCAATTCTAATTCCTTAACTCCAGATTATTATTATTATTATCGATCATCGCACAGTCAGCCAGATGTTCAGACTGGATTTGGCATTTTGTCTACCTATCGAGTCCTTACCCAGGACCTGGGATAGGCAGATGTGGATGTTTGATGGTATTACAGATATCGTCGCAGGATGGAAGCAGTTCCTATTATTATTATTATTATCGATCATCACACAGTCAGCCAGATGTTCAGACTGGATTTGGCATTTTGTCTCCTATCGAGTCCTTACCCAGGACCTGGGATAGGTAGATGTGGATGTTTGATGGTATTACAGATATCGTCGCAGGATGGAAGTAGTTCCTAGTAAGGCCGCCTTTTGCAATTGACTAATAGCGAATTTGTCAATGCCGATGATTGTGTTCAAGTGGTGCTCCAGTTGTTTTGGGATTGCACCCAAGGCGCCTATTACTATTGGTACTACCCTTGCTTGCCTTTGCCACAGTCTTTCTATTTCTATTTGTAGGTCTTTGTATTTTGTTATCTTCTCCAGTTCTTTCTCGTCTGTTCTGCTGTCTCCAGGCACTGCCACGTCCACTATCCAGACTTTTTTGTCTTTCTTATCAACAATTGTTAAGTCCGGGGTGTTGCAGGTGCTTGTCTGTTTGAATTCTGAAATCCCAGAGCAGTTTAATTTTATCATTTTCTATGACTCTCTCTATTTTATGATCCCACCAGTTCTTGCTTACAAGCAAATGATATTTTTTGCAAATCTTCCAATGCACCATTGTTGCTACTTTGTCATGCCGCTGCTTGTAGTCAGTCTGTGCAATCTTCTTGCAGCAGCTTACTATTATTGTTGTTACTGTTATTATTATGGTTATGGTTATTATTATTGTTTGTTATTAATTATTATTAACAATTATTACTATTATCAATTATTGTTATCATTATTAATTATTATCATTATTGTTATTATTAATAACTTTGAACCGTCACTAGATGAACTGTTTTAAGTCTAAGGATACTTAATAAAAAGTTGGAAGGGACCTTGGAGGTCATCTAGTCCAACCCCCTGCTCAGGCAGGAAACCCTACACCATTTCGGACAAATGGCTGTCCAGTCTCTTCTTAAAAACTTCCAGTGTTGGAGCATTCACCGCTTCTGGAGGCAGGTTGTTCCACTGGTTAATTGTCCTCACTGTCAGGAAGTTTCTCCTTAGTTCTAGGTTGCTTCTCTCCTTGATGAGTTTCCATACGTTGCTTCTTGTCCTGCCTTCAGGCGCTTTGGAGAATAGCACAGACACAGGGGGGGGGGCGCAGGGTGTGTGAAGAAGACCGGCCGGGGTGTCTTCCTGGCTAGGAGAAGTGAGACCTTGGCCTGACGTGTCTTCATTTCTCTGAGGAATTCCTTTCTTCTTTTCCGCAGAGTTCCTGGAGACATTGACGAAGTCAACGCCCTCAAACTGCAGGTGGATCAGTGGAAAATTCCCACCGGCTTAGAAGACCCCCACGTTCCCGGTGAGGGTGACCACCGTGGAAGGACATTCTCCGTAGGACTTGTTGGTCTTTCTCCTCCTCCAGCAGGATCTGCCCCTGGGCAGGGATGGAGAAGCCGTTTTTGGGGGGGGGGAGGTTGACTCCCTTAAATAAGGGGAACAATTTCCCACCCCCCACCCCCTTTTGGCTTATAAACTGGTATAAAAGATACAGGAAAAGGCACAGCCCTCTTATTTAATTCCTAAACCGACTGAATATATACCCTGCGGGTAATACGGGCGGGAAATATTGGTTAATATGTATTTTTTTTTCCCCGACGCAGGTAATTGCTCGACTTAACGACCAGAATTGAGCCCAGGCTCAACAGACGGTCTTTAAGTGAGTTTTGCCCCGTTTTATGACCTCCCTTGCCACGGT
Source organism: Crotalus tigris (assembly GCF_016545835.1). Classification (NCBI taxonomy): domain Eukaryota; kingdom Metazoa; phylum Chordata; class Lepidosauria; order Squamata; family Viperidae; genus Crotalus; species Crotalus tigris. The sequence goes on along the minus strand of NW_024097776.1, from coordinate 78,008 downwards.
CGTTAAGCGAATCGCTGTAGTGGTTGAATTAATCACACTGAACCTGGATTCCCCCCCCCCATTGGCTTGGCTTGGTGAAAAGGTCGCAACCTTCATAAATACGAGCCGGTTGCCAAGGGCCCGGATTTTGATCCCATAACCCTGGGGACGCTGCGACCGTCATAACTATGAGTCAGTTGCCAAGCGCCCGGATTTGGATCACGTGATCCTTGGGGATACTGCAACGAGGCTTAACAATAGGAATTTTGGGCTCAACTTGGCCGTAAGTCAAGGACTGTCTGTACTGACTTAAAGAGTTCACTCAATCCATGGTATCCATGGTTACAATGAACTCAAATTAAACAAATGAACCAGAATATCTATCTGTCTGTCTGTCCGTCTGCCCGTCCATCCATCCATCCATCCATCCATTTATCCATATGTGTCTGTCTGTCTCTATATTTACCTACCTACCTACCTACCTATCTCATTGTGCCCATTTACACGTTAATACACACACACACACATATATAGTATTTTTGTGTGTTTGTGTGTGTGTGTTTATCTATCTATCTATCTATCTATCTATCTATCTATCTATCTATCTATCTATCTATGTAGGTCTTTGGTTATTCGGGTTTTCTCCCACGTAAAATTGGATCTATCTATCTATCTATCTATCTATCTATCTATCTATCTATCTATCTATCTATCTATCTATCTATCTATCTCATTGTACCTATTTATACTTTAATATACACACATATATAGTATTTTTGTGTTTGTGTGTCAGTCTGTCTATCTGTCTGTCTGTCTATATGCTTGTGTGTGTGTGTGTGTGTGTGTGTGTGTGTGTGTATATATATATATATATATGTTTTTATTTTATTCACTTATAAAATACAAAAACACAAAAGCAAATAATAGGGAACAAAAGAAAGGGAAAGGGGAAAAAGAGAAGTGTGGAAAAAGCAGGGAAAAAGAAAAAAAATAGTGTTGACGTCCGACTCCCTCTGTTCCAGTAAAAGAAGGCATTAACATCCAACCTCAACTCTACATAGCACTATGAACTAGCCATTTCCATATTGACCAATCAATCTGACCCATAAAACCCAAAATCAAAGTATCCTTTTTTTCTCCCCACCACGAGCACAAAGTCCAGAAGCGGTTTCCAAGCAGAAACAAAAGCACTGATATATTTTTTATCAAAACTCTCAGTTTAGCTCTCTCTGCCAATTCTGTCAGGTTTCGTAGCCCTTCGTCCAGGGTTGGAATCAAAACAGCCTTCCCCTTTTGTGCTCAGAGCAATCTTGCTGCCGTCGACATATAATAATAATAATGATGATGATGATATAATATAATAATAGGAATATAATAATAATGATAATGATGATAATGATAATGATAATAATAATAAAGTTGGAAGGGACCTTGGAGGTCATCTAGTCCAACCCCCTGCTCAGGCAGGTAATCCTATACCATTTCGGACAAATGGCTGTCCAGTCTGTCAGAATCCAATTATATTTCATCTTTAATTATCAAATATAGAAACTCCCAATTCTGCCATCTTTGGATTCTGCCATAAGAGGGAGAGAAGGGGGAGAACAAAGGGGCTTTATGGCCCTCACTTCCTTCAGTACACTTCAAAGAGCTGAATGCTGAATTCAGCTCTTTGAAGTGTTAGCATACCAAAGGAGGGTATTTGCCTTTCATGTAGTTATCTGAAGTCTCCATCCAGACGGAAGAAAGAAGAAAGGGGGTGGAATTGTGATACTTGAAACTATCACTGGAAGGGGGGTTGATTGGGTGGGACTACTGGGGAACCCCTTAAAACCTTGAATGGAAGAGCTTGAACCCCAAGTCCTGTCTAGCATGCCTGCAACCATTTTCTCTTAATAAAGGATTCCTGTTGGAAGAATTATTCCAAGAGTTCTGTCTTCTTAAGATGCAAAGTGGGGTGGGTCCTTACACAGTCTCTTCTTAAAAACTTCCAGTGTTGGAGCCTTCACCGCTTCTGGAGGCAGGTTGTTCCACTGGTTAATTGTCCTCACTGTTTGGAAGTTTCTCCTTAGTTCTAGGTTGCTTCTCTCCTTGATTAGTTTCCACCCGTTGCTTCTTGTCCTGCCTTCAGGCCCTTTGGAGAATAGCTTGACTCCCTCTTCTCTGGGGCAGCCCCTGGGATATTGGAACACTGCTATCATGTCCCCCCCCTCCTCTTCATTAAACTAGACATACCCAATTCTAGCAACCGTTCCTTATATGTTTTAGCCTCCAGTCCCCTAATCATCTTTGTTGCTCTTCTTTGTACTCTTTCTAGAGTCTCAGCATCTTTTTTATATCGTGGTGACCAAAACTGGATCCAGGATTCCAAGTGTGGCCTTACCAAGGTCTTGTAAAGTGGTATTAATACTTCCACTTTACAATGCCTTGGCAAGGCCACATGTGGAATATATAAAATCAGAGTTTCAAATTATCCCCCCCCCCCCGAAGTCTTTTTCCCGTTAGACCCAGAAGGAAAGTTTCTGGTTTATTCTCCTGGGATCTTTCTGACTCCTGACTTTTCTCCTTGCAGCCTCCTTGCTGAAGCTCTGGTATCGTGAACTTGAGGAGCCCCTGATCCCGCACGATTTTTACGAACAGTGCATCACCCACTACGAGAATCCTGAAGCTGCCATCGCCGTCATCCACTCCCTGCCGAGGATCAACAAGATGGTGCTTTGCTACCTCATCCGCTTCCTCCAGGTAAGGCAGCGCCAAGAGTCCAGCGTGCGGGGGGTGGGGGGCGTGTCCCCTTGACCACACCTGGGCTGAGAACGCACACCTGGAACGTAAGCGTGATCCCAAACGTGCCTCCTGCAAACCTGTCGTGCCTAGAGGGATGGGGTTGGTCTGGCTTTCTCCACCTACACCAGTGGTTCACAACCTTTTTAATGCCGTGACCCCCCAACCGGTCGTAAGTTGAGGACTACTCAACCGGTCGTAAGTCGAGGACTATTCAACTGGTGCAGCACCGTTGGCAGAATGGGACTTTTGGAGGGCTCAGCAGGGCAGAGACAGCCTGGACAATTCCTATTGGCTTTGGAAAGCCAATAGAATTAGACTCTATTCAAGAGAGTCTATTCTATTGGCTTTCAAAAGCCAAGAGAATAAAAGGGAGTAGCACAGCTAAGGAAAAGGGGGGAAAAAATGGCGGACTGTGTTGTTTGGCGACCCCCGTGAAATGGTCGTTCGACCCCAAATGGGGTCCCGACCCACAGGTTGAGAACCGCTGCATTAAACAAAGTTCAAATTTTCTCCAACTTATCATGCCTTTGTTGTAGAACAGTGGTTCTCAACCTGTGGGTCGGGACCCCATTTGGGGTCGAACGACCATTTCACGGGGGTCGCCAAACAACGCAGTCTGCCATTTCCCCCCCCCCCCCTTTTCCTTAGCTGTGCTACTCCCTTTTATTCTATTGGCTTTTGAAAGCCAATAGAATAGACTCTCTTGAATAAAGTGTAATTCTATTGGCTTTCCAAAGCCAATAGGAATTGTCCAGGCTGTCTCTGCCCTGCTGAGCCCGCCAAAAGTCCCATTCTGCCAACGGTGCTGCACCAGTTGAGTAGTCCTTGACTTACGACCGGTTGAGTAGTCCTCGACTTATGACCGCTTGGGGTCGCGGCATTAAAAAGGTTGAGAACCACTGGTGTAGAATATCAACAGAGTTTCTAATGTCCTTTCCTTCCCTGGAAAAGTTGGGATATGTTCAGAAATGTATTTGCCTTGAAAACAGCTCACCTTGAACTGCATAGCACAGTCAAACATCAGCACAGGAAATGCTTCAAGGCGTTTTATGTTATGTCATAAAACTGTTTTATGACCATGTTAATGTCATAAAGTGCTGCCAAATTTCAGTTACATGGGAATTCATAAGCTACCTGGATTTTGGATGCATTCTGTATCCATTTGGGAGTAACGTGGTTCAAAAACTGTTTTGAGGAGCTGCCACAAAGAAAAGGGAGTCAAGCTCTTCTCCAAAGCGCCTGAAGGCTGGGCCAGAAACAACGGATGGAAACTAATCAAGGAGAGAAGCAACCTGGAATTAAGGAGAAACTTCGTTTACAGTCAGGACAATTAACCAGTGGAACAGCTTGCCACCAGAAGTTGTGGGGGCTCCATCACTGGAGGCTTTTAAGAAGAGACTGGACAGCCAGTTGTCTGAAACGGTATAGAACAGTGGTTCTCAACCTGTGGGTTGGGACCCCATTTGGGGTCGAATGACCATTTCACGGGGGTCGCCAAACAACGCAGTCCGCCATTTTTTTCCCCTTTTCCTTAGCTGTGCCACTCCCTTTTATTCTCTTGGCTTTTGAAAGCCAATAGAATAGACTCTCTTGAATAGAGTCTAATTCTATTGGCTTTCCAAAGCCAATAGGAATTGTCTAGGCTGTCTCTGCCCTGCTGAGCCCGCCAAAAGTCCCATTCTGCAAATGGTGCTGCACCAGTTGAGTAGTCCTCGACTTACGACCGGTTGGGGGTCACGGCATTAAAAAGGCTGAGAACCACTGGTATAGAATCTCCTGCTTGAGCAGGAGGCTGGACTAGAAGACCTCCAAGGTCCCTTCCAGCTCTATTCTGATTCCGTTGCTCTACGGTGCACCGATTTGTCCAGTTAAAGCTTGCGAGTACAAGGCTTTTCGTAATATATCGAGTTTTATCAGCTGCGTGCTGTGCCCTACAGAGTAACCCACACCTCTTCCGTTCTTCTCCCTCACTAGGTGTTTGTGCAGCCGGGCAACGTGGCCATCACCAAGATGGACGTCAACAACCTCGCCATGGTGATGGCCCCCAACTGCCTACGCTGCCAGTCGGACGACCCACGGATTATTTTTGAAAACACCCGCAAAGAAATGTCCTTCATCCGGGTACTCATCCAGCACCTGGACACAGGCTTCATGGAGGGCGTGCTATAGCCCCTGTGCCCACAGGATCGAACCGCAGTCGGACACCCCTCACCCCGGATCTTTTCCCGTCTCCCAAAGTTTCAACGGCAGCAAGGAGGTGCCACCTGGTTTAAACACCTGAAGGGAACGCTGCGGGCCCACTGACTTTGCCAATCTTGGCTAATGCCAACGCGGGCACCTGACATTGCCCAGGAAACCCTTGGAGGGGCGGGGTGGGGTGGAGGAGGCTGTGCTGTGGACAAAACGAGGCTGCCTCTTAGCCGTTCCCCTTTGCAGACACCTCCCGACCAGGATGTCCATCCGGAAAGTCTACGTAAACGGACAATCCGACACCGTTCGGGGAGAAACTGCGGACCCCGGTAGAAAGGGGCAGAAGCCCGTTCAACCCCCCCCCCTTCCCCAAAATTAAGTCTGGTCTTACGGAAACGGGGGCTCACTACCTGGTTCGGGCAGCTGAGGGAACGTTTGAATGGGTCGATGATGGTGGCGGCGGTGGTGGTGGGGGCCGAAGGTCCAAGATGGCAGCCGAAAGGGTGTAAGGGAACGAGCGGGGAGAGGATGCAGTCCGCGAAGGCTGGCGTTGCGGGGAAAGCAGATGGGCTCCCAGGACTGCTTCTGTGGAAGGGGTGGGGGGAGGAAGGTGCCATCAGATTGACCATTGAGACCTCTGTGGGGAGGGGGTGGCACTCTGCAAGGCATGGACCAGCTGGTTGGCGAGGCTCAAACACCGCTTTTTAAGATTTGGGGAAGAAAAAAAAGCCCCTTTTTCCTTCCTTGTTGCAGCACAGTCACTGCCAAAAGGGGGGGGGGAGCAAGCCACGCACTCCCCCCCCCCTCCATCTCTACATCTCAGTACTCTCACAAAAGGCCTGGGGATGCCACCCTGGAAACAGAAGCAGGATAAGGACGGGCAGAGTTTTGAACCCCGCGATACAGAACCGGCGCGTTATCTTTACCCCTCTCCTCCCTACGGGAGGGGTGTGTATGTACGTGTGCAAAGGTGGCCAGGCCCTCCTTGACCCTCGCAGCTCCCCAGTTGAGCGGTGGGGAGAAGAAGTGGGGTGCCCCCCAACGCTGGAGTTGCCCCCCATTCCCGCCCAACCTCATCTCAACACCCATTCCTGCACTCGGTGCTTTGGAAGGAAGAAGCTGTCCACAACCAATTCCTCACAGCACCTTAAGTGAGATAAGACTTTGGCTGGATCTGGGGCATTCTCCACCAGGTTTCCAGATTCCCCCCCCCCCCCAAGGAAGTCCTAAGTGCTGTTCCCTAGGTCAGAAATGGGAGGAGGCCAGCAGTAGTGTTGAAAATAAAAGGTTCTCTGTCCAGAATGGTCGTCCCCATCTTGCACATCCTTCAGGGGCCCGAAAAAAAGAAAAAAGGCATTTAGAGGTAGGGATTGCGGGGTGGAAGGCAACAGCTACGAAATGCTTTCTCCAGGCAACGTGGGAGGAGGTGGGTATGGGCTCCTTGCCCAGGCTTGCTTCAATAGGCGTGAGCCTCGCCCTTCCACCTCTCGTTTCTCAAGGTCCCCTGTTGAAGTCCGATTTCTTTCCGAGGACCAAAGCACAAACTCTCAGCCTCCTGAAACGAAAGAAAAACCAGAAAGTGGAAACAAGTTGGCTTTTGCTTCTCCTTCCATCCCTTTCCCAGCGTTGAGGAGATGTCTCTGGGATTGTAGGAACGTAGGTTCCCTCCCCTAGGTCCAGGAACGGGAACATTTTTTTCTCTCGCGTCCGTGCACGTGTGTGTAGAGAACCAGGAAGAGAGGCATCGTGTACGAGAAACTGGGTGGTCCTGGATGGGACAGTTGATGGAGGACATCTTGGACTCTAACCATGAGTCTGGCCTACAAGGGGTAGTAAGTTCTGATAACACTGCAGGGCTTCTGTCCCACCACCTCTCTCTCGCCCTCCTGTATCCTACAGCAGAGGTCCTCAACTGTGGCAACTTTAAGACTTGTGGACTTCAACTCCCAGAATTCCTCAGCCAGCTTTGCTGGCTGAGGAATTCTGGGAGTTGAAGTCCACAAGTCTTAAAGTTGCCACAGTTGAGGACCCCTGTCCTACAGTATTTCAGACCCATATCAGCTCTAAGGCCCTCTCTCTCCACGTGAGCAAAAACCAGGATGATGGCCTGTTGGGTTAGATAAGCTGTTGTAGTGAAGCAAACCAAGGCAAGCCCACTCCTTGGAACGGTGTTGTCCACAACTCTGCTGTGCTATGCCTGACTCACGGCGGCGGCCATGGTTTCTAGCCTCTTTCAGTGCTTCTCGAGAATGATGCAAGTGTGCTCCGAGGGATTATCGGCTGTTCCTGGCCAACTGGAGAAGGAGGGTCCCATTCACCCTTGGGTGCTTAGCAGTGCTTGGAGGGGCTTGGGATTTCCAGAGAAAGTGCCTTTTATTCCACCAGACCAGAGCCCTCTTACCTGCAACTTGCTTCTTGAAAAGAAGAAGAAAGAAAGAAAAAAGAAAGAAAGAACGAACATCCCATCTCTCAAACTCGCTTATCTTGAGATTATTCCCAGTGCAGAGCATTTACTCCTAAGTCACATCCCGGTGCAGGATAAAGCCTGAAGGAGCTACATAGCCACCTTGTTCGTTGTTTCCCCACCAAACACGGGCGGGAGAGAATGACACAACTGTCAGAAGTCAACACGTGAGAGTAGGAAGCGTGGGACCAGTCCAGAACAAGGCCAGGCTGATTGGCCGGAATGCAAGATTCGGTGCAATCCATGTTGGGCCTCTCCACCCCAAACAAACCGGAATGCAGAGGGATCTCCAAATGGATCAGACCCGATGTGGGCAAAGAGGCCGATCTCTGTTCTCTCTAAGGGACACATTTATTCAAAGTCAAACAAAGATGGTTCCTCTCGTAAGACCGGAAAGGGACCACGTAGAATAGTTCAGCGAGGACAATTGGCCACAGCCACATGGACGCGCCCACTTCATCGGAGCCACCAGTCTTCCAGCCAGGATCATACTCAAAAGAATCCAATCAACTCCGGAAGCTCTTTCCCAGCCTTAGCAGCTCAGGTTCCCCGTAGATCATTTTTGGCTGGAGGATCAGTGGTGGGGTTCAAATTGGCGAACAATCGGTTCTCTGCGTGGATGCCGTTTCCGGAAGTCCGTTCTGGGCCTGGGCAACGAAAGATTAAGCTACCGGTTCTGGTGCGAACTGGCTGAATCCCACCACTGTGGAGGATCCCTACTTTTATTTGGGTGAGAAACACCGAAAGAGCGTTTGATCCCAGTCTGGGCTCTTTTCTTTTTTCTCACGATCTTCGACTTTGCACGATCAACCTAGAAAGTCTCGGGGCCCAAGCTGCCTTTTTTTTTTTTTTTAGGTAACCAGGAAGGAAAACTGCCTTAAAAAAAAAAGCCAGCTGCTTGGGAATCTAAGTGGGGCTTTTGGGGGGGGGGGTTAGATCGATCGAGCAGAATGATGCTGGACAAACAGCCGTTTGTGTCAGGGCTATGAATTTTGGGGGGGAATTTGCAGGGTAGACACAAGCCAATCTGATTGCGGATGAAGGGAGCCTAACCTCATCTTTAACAACAGGAACAAAAATTTCTGTCCTTCTGGAGAGAATTTATTATATAGAGCAGTGTCTCTTGACTTTGCTCGCTTTTAAGATGGGAGAATTCCGGGAGTTGAAGTCCACCCGTCTTAAAACAGCCAAGGTTGAGAAACACTTCATCATAAAAGATTCTTCCCAATCTGGTATCCACCTCCAGCAGCGTTAGGACTGCAAATCCAACTATCCTCGCTGGGGAGTATGGGAATTGCAGTCCCAACCCAGCTGAATTGGGGTGGGGGGAGGGAAATATGAATTCAGTCCCAAGCGGTTACAAAGGTATCGCGGGAAAACCGCTGCAAGCCGTTGGCTAACCACAGAACGGAGTTCCGAGTTGTAAATATTCATGCCAAACCTTCCTTTATTTGTGCGTGAGAAGAATGCTCATTTTTTTCCTTATTTATTCGGTTGTTGCTTTCCAGCCTTTTGCCTCTTCCCCCCACCCCACCTGAACCCCTCCAGAAATATATTTATTCCTGCTCTTGGGAATGAAGCTTTCTGATGACGATTAAAGGGTTACACGCAGACTCTTGTCTCCTAACAGGTCTGGTCTTCTTTCCGAAAAAGAAAAAAAATGCGCTGCCACATTTGGTGGGATTTTGATTTTTAGACGGTTGAATGGCCTACGGTAGGCAAATGAAGGGGACACACACACACACACACACACACACACCAAGGAAGTCCACCAAGCACTTTACGTCCCTTACCCTGCCTTAAGAGTCTGAGCGTGCCTCAACCTTAGCAACCTGAAGATGTGTGAATGCTGGCTGGGGAACTCCAGGAGTTGAAATCCACCCATCTTCAAACCATGTTATATATGCGGCATGACACAGTGAGACGTTTGCAAATCTGCACTTTGGAGAAACAAAATGGCCACTTCACAAACACCTGGCACAACACAGGAGAACAAACCCATCGGGACGAGATCCAGCAGTCCACCTGCGTTTGAAAGACCTTCTTTTGAAGACCGCAAAGTCCACAACTTGGACAGAGAGGACTGCTGGTTTGAAAGAGGGGTCAATAGAGGCCATCTACATTAAGACTGAAGAGCCCTCTCTCAACGGGGAGGGATATGACACCGCCCATCTCCAGTGTACAACACAATCAGCAGTTCCAAGAAGATTCCCCATCCATTTGCACTGTTCGGGTGACCCCGAGGGCACAGATAAGGCTCCAAAAGGCCTTAATAATTCTCAGAAAGAGTACTAATGACCAGATGACTGCAAGGCAAATACATCCTTCCATTCTCTACCATTTAGTCAGAACTGAAGAAGCTTCTTGGATGAGAAACAAAACCAAGGAAAAATAAAGTCCTGTTGCCTCTTGGAAAAGCAGCTTTGGGGCACGCTTCTTCAGTTTGCTAAGGTTGAGACACACTCAGAATGTCACTACTTGCCAGCCACATCACCGGAAGCAGAACAAGGCTAGGCCATCATGTTTCTTCCACGAGAAGAGTGCACTTCAGTGGGACAGTCTAGGAATGTCGGGGGCCCTTTGATGACTTGTGGACTTCAACTCCCAGAATTCCTCAGCCAGGATGCTGTAAGACAGTCTTCCAACTTGGCCCTTTGATGACTTGGGGACTTCAACTCCCAGAATTCCTCAGCCAGGATGCTTTAAGACAGGGGTCTTCAAACTTGGCCCTTTGATGACTTGTGGACTTCAACTCCCAGAATTCCTCAGCCAGGCACGCTGGCTGGCTAATTCTGGGAGTTGAAGTCCACAAGTCATAAAAGGTTCATAGTTCCCTCATGCCTGGCTGAGGAATTCTGGGAGTTGAAGTCCACAAGTCATAAAAGGGCCAAGCTTGAAGACCTCTGTCCTAAGCTATATTGTAAGACCTCTTTTTTCCTACTACTTTAGAGTAAGCTGTTTGAGATCCCAGATCTTGCTTCTGGTGGGCAGGGAAGGGCTTGTACTGACACAGAACTCAGCTACCCCCAGTACCTTACTATCACTCAGCTCGTTCCTTTCCATGGAGACCTACAGCCTGATCCTTATTCCTTGTCATTCGAAGAAGGCCAAGTGGTCTTCGGAATGGGGACATCCCGGCCGATCCCCTGGGGTGGTTTTATTTGAGTTTGGGTGGGAAATGGCACCAGTGACCCCCCTCTTTTTTTTTTTTTCCAAGCCAAAGGACTACAATCTGGCCCTTTGGCTGTCCCTGTCCAGCCCACATGGTTTGCTTTTAGAATTAGAATAACAAGAGTTGGAAGGGACCTTGTGGGTCATCTAGTCCAACCCCCTCCCAAGCAGGAGACCCTACTCCATTTCTGACAGAAGGCAGTCCAGTCTCTTCTTGAAACTCTCCAGTGATGAAGCTCCCACAACTTCTGAAGGCAACTCCTGTTCCATTGGTTGATTGTCCTCACTGTCAGGAAGTTTATTTCCAGGTTGAATCGCTCCTTGATCAGCTTCCATCTGTTATTCCTTGTCTGGCCTTTGGGTGCTTTGGAAAATAGGTGGACCCCCTCCTCTCTGTGACAGACCCTCAAATATTGGAAGATGGCTATCACATCTCCCCTGGTCCTTCTCTTCATTAAACTGGACATACCCAATTCCAGCAACCGTTCCTTATATGTTTTAGCCTCCATTCTCCTGACCTTCTTTGTTGCTCTTCTCTGCACTCTTTCTAGAGTCTCAACATCTGAGTGGAGACCAAAACTGGATGCAGTCATTCCAGGTGTGGCCTTACTAAGGCTTTATAAAGTGGTATTAGTACCTCACGCGATCTTGCTCAAATCCTTCTGTTAATGCAGCTTTTATTTTAAAGCCAACTGTTATTTTTTCCCCAGTGCACTTATGCGTGTGCATCCATGCCTAATGTACCGATCACTTCACTATGAGCCAGCAGTGGGCAGCAGCAGCCAAAAAAGTGATTTTTGAGGTCTTTTGACAGTTTCCAGTGTTTGCTTCCAATTTCTGGCAAAAAAAAAAAAAAAAAAAAAAAGCCCATGGGTAAAATGGATTGACTTAAGGACTGCTGCGTTTGTTTAATGCTTGCAAACAATCCTGTAAAATCAGGTGGATGACCTGCCTAATGACTGTAATGATTGATGATATTAATTCTGGGCTCAATTACAGTGATAATTGGAGTGTTTTATCAGTCAGAGGCAGCTGGTGGAAAAATAGCCTTGACCACCCACTCCAGCAAACAGGATTCAATTGTTGTTGTTCTTTTATTTATGTTTTATGAAGATTTTTTTTCCGTAGAATAGAAGCCAAATCAAAAGAAAACAGGAAAGAGGAAAAAAAAAGTGCAAGCAATTAAAAAGAGAAAAAACCCCTCCGATTTAAGAAACATAGGAGTGACTTCTTGACCTTTGCAAATTATAGTTACAATCTTATTGTAATTTCTCTCTTGAGTCTTTATACAAGTCCCTTCTGCCTCTCATTTAACCCACATTAAATTAATTAACACATTTCAGGGTGTTTTTTTATACCCTCATGGCTCCTAAACCTTGCATTCTATCTAGCTTTCCACCGAAGGCAAGGCAAATACTCCTTTTATGAGAAATAGATTATATACTGTAAAATGATGCCTGGGAGAAACCAGGAAAATAACAGTCTGAAACTGGTTGAATCAGTCTGTTGAGCTGAGCAATGGCAGGCCAAAACTTTGCATTCCTTTTATTGTTTCCTTCACAAGTTCATTTAGCTCAATGTCTCTAGTTTTCCTAAAGCTACATTGGAACATTGCTATCATGTCCTCCCTCGTCCTTCTCTTCATTAAACTAGACATTCCCAATTCCAGCAACTGTCCTTTATATATTTTAGCCTCCAGTCCAAATCATCTCTGTTGCTCTTCTCTGCACTCTTTTCAAAGTCTCAGCATCTTTTTTTACATTGTGGCGACCAAAACTGGATGCAGGATTCCAAGTGTGGCCTTACCAAGGCGTTGTAAAGTGGTATTAACACTTCACCTGATCTTGATTCGATCCCTCTTTTAATGCAGCCCAGCACTGTGTTGGCTTTTTTGGCAGCTGCAGCACACGACTCTAGCATGGAGAGTGTCAAGAGAGAGACATGGCGTACACTTGAGGCACACTTTTTTGTTGTTGTTGCCGTAGACCTTTTTCCCAAGACTAACATCCGGCACTGGAAGGGACTTCTAAAGTCAATCCTCAAGTCCAAGCAGCACCGTCGCTGTTAAATAAAATTGCAAAAAAGCACAGAAACTGGTCTTCAAACACCACACGGCCAATGGCTTCCACGGAGAAGGAATCTTCTCAAACGTCCAGATAGAACAGGAGTTTTAAAACTTGGCCCTTTGATGACTTGTAGACTTCAACTCCCAGAATGCCTCAGTTGGCCATTTTGATGAAACTGCAGGCTTGGATCCAGACCAGGGGCCTTCAAACCTGGCCCTTTTATGACTGGTGGACTTCAACTCCCAGAATTCCTCAGTTGGCCATTTTGATGAAACTGCGGGCTTGGGGATCCAGACCAGGGGCCTTCAAACCTGGCCCTCTGATGACTTGTGCCTGGCTGAAGAATTCTGGGAGTTGAAGTCCACAAGTCATCAAAGGGCCCAGTTTGAAGACCCCTGAGTAAGAAGGATCCTGCATAATCTTACCGTCAGCCAAATGTCTATGGAGATTCTCCGTCATCCAGGTCCTGGTTTTCCCAAAGCTGCTTTTTCAAGATGCAACTGGACTGCCTTGTTTTTTTCCTTTGGAGACGTTTTGCTTTTCACTTGAGAAGCTTCTTCAGCTCTGACTGGATGGTGAGGAATGGAAGGAGTTATACTCCTTGCAGACAGTTGGTCATTTTCCTTTTTTATTCATTCATTTCCATTCATTATTCATCATTTGCATCCTTTTAGAGAGTTGTTGAGGCCACTTGGAGATTTGTCTGTGACCCCAGGGTCACCTGAGTAATACAGATGGGTTATGGATAAACCCGTTTGCGCTACTACTACAAACCCCCAAGTGGCCTCAACGACTCTCTAACAGGATGCAAATGACCAGCTGTCTGCAAGGAGTATAAATCCTTTCCCACCATCCACTCAGAGCTGAAGAAGCTTTTTGGAGGAGAATCCAAACATCTTCAAATATAAACAAGACAGTCCAGTTGCCTCTTGAAAAAGCATCTTTGGGAGAAGGATGAAAAGGAAAGAGGAAGAGGAAGATGGGAGGGAAAGAGGGAGAAGGATAGGAGAGAGAGACAGAGACAGAAAAGAAGGAAGGAAGAAAAAAGAAAGAAAGAAAAAGAAAGAAAAAAGAAAGAAAGAAAAAAGTCAGCAAGGAGTAGAAATCCTTCCTTTCCCCACCATCCAGTCAGAGCTGAAGAAGCTTCTGTGCATGAGAATCGAAACGTCTTCAAAGGAAAAACAAGAAGATCCAGTTGCCTCGTGAAAAAGCACCTTTGGGGCACAAACACTCGTGTTTTGCAGCTTCAGGATGGTCGCCCTGCCCACAGCTTTCCGGTGGATCAGTTCACCAAAGAGAGCCTTGTTGGCCCCACAATCACCAGTCACCTTGTCCCCATGTCCCCAGTCTTCCAAACAGCGCCGTATCCAGCATGTTGGGCCAGATAAATTCTTACAGTTCTGGTAATGGAAGTCCTGCAACCATTGGACCATCCCAAGAGCAGCTTCAAACTGTCCCCAGAAGAAAGCAGTCGGTGCCTAGCTGGGAAGAAAAGCCCATTCCCAGCTACTCACATCGGGCTCTAGAACAGGGGCTGCCCCAAAGAAGAGGCAGTCAAGCTATTCTCCAAAGCGCCTGAAGGCAGGACAAGAAGCAACGGATGGAAACCAATCAAGGAGAGAAGCAACCTAGAACTAAAGAGAAACTTCCTGACAGGGAGGACAATTCACCAGTGGAACAGCCTGCCTCCAGAAGCGGTGAATGCGCCAACACTGGAGGTTTTTAAGAAGAGACTGGACAGCCATTTGTCCGAAATGGTCTAGGGTTTCCTGCCTGAACAAGGGGTTGGACTAGATGACCTCCAAGGTCCCTTCCAGCTCTGTTATTCTGCAAGTACCTCCTGCTTGAGCAGGGGGTTGGAGTAGAAGACCTCCAATGTCCCTTCCAACTGTTATTCTGCAAGGGTCTCCTGCTTGAGCAGGGGGCTGGACTAGAAGACCTCCAAGGCCCCTTCCAGCTCTGTTAACTCTGGCGTCTCCCCATCTAAGCACCGATTGGAGAAAGGTTACACGCTAGCTGCATATGTCATCCTAAAACAAACCAACAAACTAGGGTTCAGCCCTGGTTTGGAACTCTGAAAACGTTCGACCTAGATGAGTCCCCCCCAAAAAAGGGGGGGAATATAATTGTCCCCCTCCATCCTCAATAAGAGACTGAGCATCAAGAGAGGAAATCTGGAGCAGGTGGAAGTGGCACCATCCACCAAGTAGATTGTCCTTAACGTTTCGGTCTTCCTAACTCTACTCTTCTCCCTGGTTGTGGATCCTGCACACCTTGTCTTGAAGCCCAAAGGGGGAAGCTTTGTGGTTCTGCCTGCCCTCACCCACTCCCACCCCCCATAACATCCTCTCCTGTTGGCCACCCTCTTGGTACCAAGCCACTGCCGCTGTCCTCCTAGCCTTCAGAGGCAGTTTGATGTCCTAACTTCCTGTTCTCCCATAAGCCTTTTCGCATCTGTCTCCTCACTAGGGACTGCAACCCCCCTTCCCCCCAATTTGGGCTGAAGAGAGCTGTGCCCTTCTTCCCAAGGACAGGCCAGCCCACCCTCTATTTTGCCAAGCTGGGCCTTGGGTGGCCCCCGGTCCCCAGCTATTCCTCCACAGGGAACGCTTTCTAGGGCAGTGGTTCTCAACCTTTTTAATGCCGCGACCTCCAACCGGTCGTAAGTCGAGGACTACTCAACTGGTGCAGTACCGTTTGCAGAATGGGACTTTTGGTGGGCTCAGCAGGGCAGAGACAGCCTGGACAATTCCCATTGGCTTTTGAAAGCCAATAGAATTAGACTCTATTCAAGAAAGTCTATTTTATTGGCTTTCAAAAGCCAATAGAATAAAAGGGAGCAGCACAGCTAAGGAAAAGGGGAGAAAAAATGGCGGACAGCGTTGTTTGGCGACCCCCGTGAAATGGCCGTTCGACCCCAAATGGGGTCCCGACCCACAGGTTGAGAACCACTGGTCTAGGGTCTTCCCAAATTCTCACCCCGGAGATCCCGGTAAGATTCGAAACCACTTCCGTTTCAAAGTCCCTCCAGCCCAACCTCCAACAACGAACGCCCAGGAAAAAATAATAATAATAATAATAAAAAATTCACCGACCAGGCAAGACGGCCACCCACCGTTATCTGGTCTCCGCTACCTGGTCTTAAAAGAGGCAGCCATCCCATAATGACGAGAACTTCATCTTAAGTCGTCAGGAAGTTTAGTGGTGCAGAATTAATTTCTCTCCCAAGGCACATTTTTTCCCCTCCCTCCCTCCCTCGCCCCCCCACCCCCCCACCCACAAAGCAAGGTGATACAACGCTGGTCCCCAAATGAGTCTCGTCTGAAGAGATCCCAGAACATCTGCCAGGTGGAATGTCCATCCCCTTCTCCAGTCCGGAGATGACGATGGGGCTGGGCACGAACTGTGGGGGCTCAGCGGCCCGCTGCGTTATCCCCCAGCGCGAAGGGGAGGGTCCCGGAGCTGCAGCTTTTGCTGCGCTTGCTCTTCCGCCCCCAGGCCAGGAGACCCCCGGTGGCTTTGCTGGGCAGGGGGGACTTGCGGCTGTTCTCTTTGTTGCTTTTCAGCACAGCAGCCGCGCCGGATGTTGTGGCTGTCGGCTTCTTGTCCAACTTCTGGAGGGTAGAAAAAGAGGATAGAATAATGTTATTGACACTTTAAATGTACATGAATACGTTAAGATGAGATCTTCATTGTACGCCGTTCTCAGGAGGTATCCAGCTCCAATATACACTGCGTAAACACAACCAAAATAATAATAATAATAACAACAAGAAATCTGGCAGATTGTGTGATGATTAATAATAATAAACATAATACACATAATAAGCAATAGAATAGAATAGAATAGAATAGAATAGAATAGAATAGAATATAGTAGAATAGAACAGAACAGAATAGAATAGCAAATATGGAATAGAATAGAATAGCAAATATGGAATAGAATAGAAAATATAGAATAGAATAGAATAGAATAGAATAGAATAGAATAGAATAGAATAGAATAGAATAGAAAATATGGAATAGAATAGAAAATATAGAACAGAGAACGGAATGGAATGGAATAGAATAGAATAGAATAGAATAGAATAGAATAGAATAGAATAGAATAGAATAGAATAGAATAGAATAGAAAATATGGAATAGAATAGAAAATATAGAACAGAGAACGGAATAGAATAGAATAGAATAGAATAGAATAGAATAGAATAGAAAATATGGAATAGAATAGAAAATATAGAACAGAGAACGGAATGGAATGGAATGGAATAGAATAGAATAGAATAGAATAGAATAGAATAGAATAGAATAGAATAGAATAGAATAGAAAATATGGAATGGAATTGAATGGAATGGAATAGAATAGAATAGAATAGAATAGAATAGAATAGAATAGAATAGAATAGAATCTGGAAGGGATCCTGGAGGTCTTCTAGTCCAGCCCCCTACCCAACCAGGAGAATCTATACCGTCTCAGACAGATGACTGTCCAGTCTCTTCTTAAAATCTCCAGTGATGGAGCACCCACAATTTCTGTGGCAAGTTGTTCCACTGGTTGATTGTCCTCACTGTCAGGAAGTTTCTCCTTAGTTCCAAGTTGCTTCTCTCCTTGATCAGTTTCCAACCATTGTTTCTGGTCCTTCCCTCTGGTGCTTTGGTGAACAACCTGATCCCCCACTTCTTTGTGGCAGCCCCTCAGATACTGGAACACTGCTATTATGTCTGCCCTATTTCTTCTTTTCTTTAGACTAGCCAAACCCAAGTCCTGCAGCCGTTCTTCATACGTTTTAGTCTCCAGGCCTTGGATCATCTTAGTTGCTCTTCTCTGAACTTTTTCCAAACTCTCAACATCTTTTTTGTGATATGGTGACCAAAATTGGCTGCAGTATTCCAGGTGTGGCCTCACTAGGGTTTTATAAAGCGGAACTAACACTTTGCATGATCTTGATTCTATGCCTCTGTTTATACAACCCAGGATAGTATTAGCTTTTTTGGCTGCTGTTGCACACGGCTGGCTCATAGTCAAGTGATCGTCCACTAGGACTCCAAGGTCCCTCTTACAGTGGCTGTTTTTATTAAATAATTAAATATTAAATAATAATGATAAATATTAAATAATAATGATAAATATTAAATGATGATGATAATAATAATAATAATAGTAGTAGTAGTAATAATAACTGTGCGATGATCCATAATAATAATAATAATAATGTTGGAAGGGACCTTGGAGGTCATCTAATCCAACCCCCTACTCAGGCGGGAAACCCTATACCACTACAGACAAATGGCTGTCCAGTCTCTTCTTAAAAACTTAAAAACAACAACAACAATAATTTACCAACATGCACACACACATATGACCCAGAGAAAAAACACAATCTAGTTCGGGTGTACACAGATACATGCCAAGGAAAACGAATCTTGCGAATTTACCAGACAGAGAAAAAGGAAGGCCAGAAGGATCAAGAAAAAGGTTTAGTCTTCGCCTTACGACCACAACTGAGCTCCAGGTTTGCGTGGCTAAGCGAGACCTTTACGCGAGGGAGTTTTTGCCCCATTTTAAGACTTTTCTCACCCCAGTTGTTAAGGGAATCACTGCCACTTATTCAGTTAGCAACCTGGTTCTTAAGTCAATCTGGCTTGCCCATTGCAGGTCGCAAAAGGGGATCCCGGGACACTGCAACCATCGTAACTACGAACCAGTTGCCAAGCGTCCCAAATTTTGATCACGTGACCACGGGGGGGAGGGGAATAACGCAACAGTCCTAAGGGTGAAACACGGCCAGAAGTCAATTTTTTCAACACCCTTGTTCACTCCCTGTCAAAGATGGCGAGCCTTCTTAAGAGACACCCCTCCCCCAAGGTTCCAGAACAATTGGGTTCCACCGTATCCCATCATCCACCGCCCCCGCCCCCCCTCCTCCTCGCCTTACCGCACTCTGCCCTTCCGGGGGCAGCAGGGTGATGACGCCCACCTTCACCCCTTCCTCTCCGGCCACCTTCAGCAGCTGCACCACGTCGGCGTGTTTGGACCACCTGCAGTCTTGGCCGTTGATGGAGACAATGTAGTCCCCTTCCTTCAAGCCAGCTTCCTGTCCAGATAGAAGCGGGCGTGATTTTGCTGGAGTTGGTTCAGGTGGGGGGAGAGGGGGGAGACCCTGGGGAAGGTCATCCGGGAAAGAGCGACGCAAGACGAACACGCCGCAGGAGGGGCACGGAAAAAGAGGTAGGGTTGGAAACACGTCACCCGAATTAGCTCCATCAAAACAACTCCCCCCACCCTACCCCGTTGTTTGCCATCTGGCAGCTGGTCTTCTGGACACTCGGCGTTAGCGAGATCGGTTTACCTCTCGGCTGCCGACAGACTATCCTTCTCGGCCATTAATTTTGCATGCTCTCCCTTTGAGGTTCCTCACGGTGGCCGAGGTCACCCCCTTCTTGGTTGACTTGAGCGATGAAGTACGTCCTTGTGTCTGCGTCCAGGGACTCAGATTCCACCTATCTGTTCTCCCAGGCCCCCAAATCCTTAGAGAGGCATCTGTTTTTGTAGATGCACGGACACGGCTCTTATTGGCCGAAGACCAACCTAACTGGCTAAGAACCAACTGACCCGTCTGATCAACTTCGTTGGGTGTTCTTCAGCTTCTACTGAATGACTCCCAGCATCAGATTTCCACCCTGACCCAAGGCTGCCCCTGTCAGCTGCCTTCTGACACCCGCTTGTGTGCTTTGACAGTCTGCGTGAACTCTGGGGAGGGTGGGGGGAAAGCGTAACTTCTGCATCTCCTTGAGATGCTGCTTCAAGGTAACCCAGCTGGGAGGAGAAAGCAGCTGCACACCAGCCTACGTCATCGTTCTGAAAGCATCTTGCTTCAACCCGACTCGTCATATGGGGGGGGGGTCAGTGATGGGAGGCAATTAAGAGGGGTTTTGGCGGGCGATTCTCCGTGCTACGCGTTCCTGCGATGCACTGTGGCTTCTAATAAAACTGTACGGTCCTCGACAAATGGAGCCAACAGCTGGCAGGTCCGACAGCCCCTCCAAAACACACTGGGAATACCCTATGCCAGTGGTGGCGAACCTATGGCACACGTGCCAGAGGCGGCACTCAGAGCCCTCTCTGTGGGCACATGCGCCATGCCCCAGAGATGGCAACTAGTAATAATAATAATACTAATAATAATGATAAAGTTGGAAGGACCTTAGAGGTCATCTGGTCCAACCCCCTGCTCAGGCAGGAAACCCTATACCAATGGTTCTCAACTTGTGGGTCGGGACCCCATTTGGGGTCGAACGACCATTTGACGGGGGTCGCCAAACAACGCAGTCCGCCATTTTTTTCCCCCTTTTCCTTAGCTGTGCTACTCCCTTTTCTTCTCTTGGCTTTCGAAAGCCAATAGAATAGACTCTCTTGAATAGACTCTAATTCTATTGGCTTTCCAAAGCCAATAGGAATTGTCCAGGCTGTCTCTGCCCTGCTGAGCCCGCCAAAAGTCCCATTCTGCAAACGGGGCTGCACCAGTTGAGTAGTCCTCGACTTACGACCGGTTGAGTAGTCCTCGACTTACGACCGGTGGGGGGTCGCGGCATTAAAAAGGTTGAGAACCACTGCCCTATACTATTGCGGACAAATGGCTGTCCCGTCCCTCCTGGCCTCGCATGCGCTCCTTTTCCTGGGCACGACCCATTGCATTGCCTTCTCAGCTGTTGGCTGGCCATCCAACTCAGAGGCGGCGTCTTTGAACTGCTGGCAGTGGGCTGCAGAGCGCCAGAGTGCGCCGGTCGAGGGGCCAGCAGGCTGTGGCTGCTGATGGACACTCATGGCTCTCATGTGCTCGCTGGCCTCTGTGTGTGGGGGCCGATGGTGTCAGGCAGCAGCTGCCCTGGCCCTTGCCTTACCCCATGTCAATGGCACCCCTGCCCTGCCTCGCCTCACCCCGCAGGACGAGTCTCCTGCCCACCGCCCCACCTGCCAGAGACCGCCTGGATCTCCCCCAACCCTGCCCGGCCCCCACAGGTGTCCCTCCCCACGAGCAACATTGAGGTGACCACGCCCATCTTGGCCACACCCACCCAATCTGCCACGACCACCATAGCCACGCCCACTCAGTGGGCCACACCCACCCGGCACCCGGCGATAAATAAGTGGGTTTTGGGTTGCAGTTTGGGCACTCGGTCTCTCAAAGGTTCGCCATCACTGGCCTAGAAGATTTCCAAAGCAACCTGGACCCCACCTTGGCGGTTACAGGACCGGGCAACTCACCGCCGCGCACCCACCAGCGATGATCCCGGCAACCAGGACTGGTGAGTCGCCTCGGAGGGTGAATCCAAAGCCGTTTGCTCCGCGGACCAAGTGCACCGTCCGTGCGGGATGCCACTTATTTTTGGCCGAGAAAATGGACAGGGGCCCCTAAGGCGGAAAAACAAAAACAGAGGGATGGTGCGCTACAGGGCAGGGAGAGATGGGGCTGGGCTGAGCCACCAGGACGTTCAGACATTACACTAGTTAACAGAAGGGAATATTTGTAGCTCTGGGATGAACTTGGTGCTCTCTGAGCTGGGTGGTTTTCTTGCAGACGTTTCATGGCGCAACTAGGGAACATCATCAGTGCTAGAAGGGAGGAGGAGGACTGTGGGGTCCCTGGTGCTCTCTGAGCTTGGCTGTTTTCTTGCAGACAGTGCTAGAAGAATGTGGGGTTTGCAGAGAAGAGGAGGAGGAGGAGGAGGAGGAGGAATGTGGGGTCCTTGATGCTCTCTAGTTTGCTGGTCACCTGTTCCTTCTGTGTTGGGAGTTTATCAGCAGCTGGCAGAGGACAGCTGACACTTGGCTGTTTTCTTCCAGACATTTCATGACCCAACTAGGGAGCATCATTAGTCCTAGAAGGGAGTGGGATTTGCAGAGAGGAGGAGGAGGAGGAGGAGGAGGAGGAGGAGGAGGAGAACTGTGGGGTCCTTGGTGGTCTGTGAACTTGGTGATTTTCTTGCAAATGTTTCATGACCCAATTAGGGAACTTTATCAGTGCTAGAAGAATGTGGGGTTTGCTCTCTAGAGATTAGAGATCTAAAGATTAATATCAAGACTAGATCAATTATCAAACAACCAACAAGACACCACCAAGGATCCTCCTCCTCCTCCTCCTCTTCCTCCTCTTCCCTTTCTCCTCCTCCTCCTCCACTGCAAACACCCACTCCCTTCTAGCACTGATGACGTTACCTAGTTGGGTCATGAAATGTCTGCAAGAAAGCCACCAAGCTCAGACACCACCAAGGATCCATCTCCTCCTTCTCCTTCTCCTCCTCTTCCCTTTCTCCTCTTCCTCCTCCACTGCAAACACCCACTCCCTTCTAGCACTGATGATGTTCCCTAGTTGGGTTATGAAACGTCTGCATGTAAACAACAAGCTCAGAGAACACCAAGGAGTCCCCATTGCAGTTGTCACTCTGATCACTCTTCCCCATTAACTCTCACAGAAAGATGCTTCTCCAAGCCTACTGAACCAATGTGGAGAGCCTCTGCTAGATTGTTCTCCACAAGTGACTTCATGTCCTTTGGATTTCTCCACGCTTATGGCTACTCCTGCTTAACTGAGCAGTAAATTTTGAAGCTCAGTTACAAGTTGGGCAGAGGGAAACAGCCAAGGAGAAGATCACTCTTCTTTTGAGAGGATACCAAAACCTCATCTACTTTGGTGATGGGACACAAGGAAGTATGACCTAGACCAGGGCTAGGCAATCTTGGCTCTTTTATGACTCGTGGACTTCAACTCCCAGAATTCCTGAGCCAGCAGGGCCCAGCTTGGAAACCTCTCCCTTTCTCCTCAGCGTAGCTGGCTCAGGAATTCTGGGAGTTGAAGTCCACGAGTCGTAAAAGAGCCAAGGTTCCTACCCCTGCCCTAGACCAGGGGTGAGGAATCTTGGCTCTTTTATGACTTGTGGACTTCAACTCCCAGAATTCCTGAGCCAGCATGGGGAACTATGGCCCCTTCATGACTGGTGGACTTCAACTCCCAGAATTCCTGAGCCAGCATGGGGAACTATGGCCCCTCATGACTGGTGGACTTCAACTCCCAGAATTCCTGAGCCAGCATGGGGAAACTATGCCCCTCTCATTACCTGTGGACTTCAACTCCCAGAATTCCTGAGCCAGCCTGGCTCAGCTTGGAAACCTCTCCCTTTCCCCTCAGCGTGGCTGGCTCAGGAATTCTGGGAGTTGGAGTCCACGAGCCATAAAAGAGCCGAGGTGGCCTACCCCTGACCTAGACAAAATTATTCTACTTGTCCAAGCTGAGAAAAGTAGAACGGAAAGATAATGTGTTGGTTGACTGGAAAAATCTTTGGAAGAGCTACCGATTACCCCTGACAAAGCTGAGGAAAGGACGGACAGAATCAAGGAGATGATGAAACATCTGTCCTTGGAAATAACTATGAATGATTGCTGGAGACAAAGTGCGATGGTGAACGTCGGTTCTTGCAATCTCCTGGACTTAGAATGGACTTGAGGGCAACTAAGTCTATCAGGAAGCTCCAATTTTTACTCCATCAGCTTGTGTCCATCCACTTTCCTGGGTCAAAGCGGGAGAAGCATGCATTGATATGCACAAGTGTACACTGGAAATCACAACACACAGGATTTTTTTTTAGCTCCGGTTCTTTCAAGAACCGTCCGCACAACACGGTCCTCTCGCAGCAGGTATCAAACTTACCAGCCGATGAAAGATGTCTGTGATTTTCACCTTGGAGAAATTGGGAGATTTGATTTCAGGTCTCTGGTGTGTTTTGGCTAGAAAAACACAAGAAGAGGGGAGAACGTTACAACTTGGGAACTTGGTTCCTTCCATACTTTAGTTCACCCTGAAGACAGGCCTAAAACGACAAAAGTGTGTTTTCTATGCATCTAAATACAGAATTTGACCCTTGGGCAAGTTCCTAGTCCTTCAGCCTAGAGCAGGGCTAGGCCACCTTGGCTCTTTTATGACTCGTGGACTTCAACTCCCAGAATTCCTGAGCCAGCCATGCTGAGGGGAAAGGGAGAGGCTTCCAAGCTGAGCCAGGCTGGCTCAGGAATTCTGGGAGTTGAAGTCCACGAGTCATGAAGGGGCCAAAGTTTCCCTCATACTAGCTCAGGAATTCTGGGAGTTGAAGTCCACGAATCATAAAAGAGCCAAGGTTGCCTACCCCTGGACTAGAACAACCTAGAACATTTCAGAACTTCTGAAAAAGAGCCGGGATGAGACTTAGAATTTCAGAAGCCATGAAGGGAGAGTTGAACACAATTCAGTGAGCATAATCAGTCCTTTGATCCTTCACGAAACACCAAAGCAAGATGTCTTTGATACTGGTCAACGGAGGCCATGATTAAACCCAACCTTGTTGTGTTGTCTGCTCCAAAAGCTGTTGTTACATGAAAATATAATGTCTGTCACTTAAGGGGTCATGCTGGACTCGTGGTTCCTATCGGAAGAGCAGGTGGAAGCTGTGGCCTAGGGGGTCTTCACCCTGTTTTGGTCAACATGTTAACCCCAACCCATCTAGATGTGGTGACCCTCATTCCTGTCCTTGTCATCACAGGGTAGATTACTGCAATGTATGGCAAGTGGCACCACCCTTGAAGATTGATCAGAAACTGGAATTAGAGCCAAATGGAGCTACTTGCGTGCCAAGAGGCCACAACTGTTATAGCTACCTGGCATCTATGTTGTGGGTGTTGCATTACATGAGATTTCCAGGCACAATTCCAAGTATTAATTTAATCTTTCAAGCCCTGAATGGCTCTGTTTTTAGATATTAGATCTTAGATATTGGATACGACTTAGTGAAAAGAAGGATTAGGGGTGACCCGATAGCCGTCTTCCAACATTTGAGGGGCTGCCACAAAGAAGAGGGGTGTGTGTGTCAACCTATTTTCCAAAGCACCTGACGGCAAGACAAGAAATACTGGATGGAAACTCATCAAGGAGGGAAGCAACCTGGAGAAGCTTCCTAACAGTGAGAACAATGAACCAGTGGAACAACCTGCCTCCAGAAGTTGTGGGTGCTCATCAAGGGAATTTTTTAACAAGAGATTGGACAGCCATTTATCTGAGTTGGTATAGGGCAGGGGTAGGCAACCTTAGCTCTTTTATGACTCGAGGACTTCAATTCCCAGAATTCCTGAGCCAGCATGGGGGAACTATGGCCACCTCATGACTGGTGGACTTCAACTCCCAGAATTCCTGAGCCAGCATGGGGGAACCATGGCCCCCTCATGACTCGTGGACTTAAACTCCCAGAATTCCTCAGCCAGCATGGGGGAACTATGGCCCCCTCATGACTCGTGGACTTCAACTCCCAGAATTCCTGAGCCAGCATGGGGGAACTATGGCCACCTCATGACTCGTGGACTTCAACTCCCAGAATTCCTCAGCCAGCATGGGGTAACTATGGCCCCTTCAAGACTTGCGGACTTCAATTCCCAGAATTCCTGAGCCAGCATGGCTCAGCTTGGGAACCTCTCCCTTTCCCCTCAGCATGGCTGGCTCAGGAATTCTGGGAGTTGAAGTCCACGAGTCACGAAAGAGCCACGGTTGTCTAGCCCTGGTATAGGGTCTCCTGCTTGAACTGGGGGTTGGACTAGAAGATGTCCAATGTCCCTTCCAACTCTGTTATTCTGTTATTATTCCAATTTTACCCCTTTTTGAGCCAAAAGGATTATTCATTCGAGGCTCAAGGATAGCAAAGGCCAAATTTCTCTAAGTTCACCGAAAAAACAAAAACTTTAAAAAAAAAACCAGTTGCAAGAATTAGGTAGGTCTAGTCAAGAGAAAAGAAGGATTAGGGGTGACATGATAACAGTCTTCCAGTGTTTGAGGGGCTGCCCCAAAGAAGAAGGAGTCAAGCTCTTCTCCAAAGCACCTGAAGGCAGGACAAGAAGCAACGGAAGGAAACTGATCAAGGAGAGAAGCAACCTGGAACTAAGGAGAAATTTCCTGACAGTTAAACAATTAACCAGTGGAACCACCTGCCTCCAGAAGTGGTGAATGCTCCAACACTGGAAGTTTTTAAGAAGAGACTGGACAGCCATTTGTCCGAAATGGAATAGGGTTTCCTGCCTGAGCAGGGGGTTGGACTAGATGACCTCCAAGGTCCCTTCCAACTCTGTTATTCTATATTCTGTTTTCAGATCTAGACAAGCTTGGCACTGGCTCTTGGGAGGCAAAGCTCAATCCATATCCACTTGTCCATTTACCGTCATGGTTCCGACAGACAGAGACGAATAAAGCAAAACTCAAGTCTTGCGAAATCCCTCAAAGAACACATTTATTAGTTACGAAGTACTGGCACGGTCAAGAGTGAAGCCAAGCCTGGATACACACGTAATAATTCCCCAACGCAAAGTTAAAAATCCCTCCCATAAAACTATGCAAGCGACCCCGTTCCCCAATGCAATCATTTGGTGGGCTTTTTCTACGACACCCAGCCTGCCGGCGCGGGAGCAACCCATGACCTTGGTTCCCATGGGACAAAAGATTGCAGTAGTGGCCAAAATTGTGGAAACCTTTTGGGAAAAGTGTACAGTAGAAATGCCACCTTTGGTTAAGTTTCCACCCATTTTCCTTCTAATTTCTTTATAACTGTAGCCTTGTTCACTTAATAATACTATTTTACATTGCTTCCTGGACGACCAGTCAACTCTTTGCACCATGACTTTAATTTTATTACATTTTACAAGCTCACAAAAGGAAAGAACACAAAAAACCCAACCAACTTGATAGCGATCACAGAACACACTGACAAATGTCCTCCTCTCAGCTTCAATAAATAAATAATAATAGTAGTAGTAGTAGTAGTAGTAGTAGTAAAGTTGGAAGGGACCTTGGAGGTCATCTAGTCCAACCCCCTGCTCAGGCAGGAAACCCTATACCATTTCAGACAAATGGCTGTCCAGTCTCTTCTTGAAAACCTTCCAGTGTTGGAGCATTCACCGCTTCTGGAAGCAGGTGGTTCCACTAGTTAATTGTTCTGTCAGGAAGTTTCTCCTTAGTTTTAGGTTGCTTCTCTCCTTGACTAGTTTCCATCCGTTGCTTCTTGTCCTGCCTTCAGGCACCTTGGAAAATAGCTTGACTCTCTCTTCTTTGGGGCAGCCCCTGAGATACTGGAACATTGCTATCATGTCCCCCCTCGTCCTTCTCTTCATCAATCAGTGGATCCTACTGTGATCTGATTGGCTCATGGCCAAAACAAGATGACATCCGATTGGCTCTCTAAGCACTCGTGCTCATTGGCTACAATCAGATGAAGGAAAGCTACCTGAGATCAATCTAAGCAAGTTGTGCTTCCTTTTTCTGGTTATTTGGCTATTTTCATAGAATACAGTACAGATAATTGAACAAACTTTGTTGCATTACATTCTTGATTAAATTATCTTTCTACTGATATACACTTTTATGGTACTGCGCCAAAGAAAAGTGGTGTCATTAGCCATCAAACCTCAAAAATATACTTTTCCCAAAAGGTTTCCACCATTTTGGCCACCACTGTATTATGACGAGCAAAGCATCTGGGCAGCCCCCCTCCTTCTTTTCTATGTGGTGACCCAGAACGAGCAGGAAAATGGCTGCCGCCCTGCTCAGTGGCAGCGCTGACACTCACGGCGAATGTCGGGGGCTTCTGCCGTTTCGAAGAAATCTTCCTCGTGGTCAATTTCGGAATATTTGCTGAGGGAACGTTTGTGGGCCAGCGAGAGGACCTCCTGCAGGATATCCATCTTCCTCAGGATTTTGCACAAGCTGTGGATCCTCATGGCTTCCTCATGCTTGATGATAGCTTTCTTGAGGTGAGCTTTCCCTGTCAAAACACAACACGTGTCCGCCTTGGAGGACTAGAACCCACAGCCCCAACACCAGCCTTGTGTGTTTGGCCACTGGTTGATCACACCTGGAATACTACCTCCAGTTTGGGTCACCACACTACAAAAAAAAAAAAAAAAAAAAAAAAAAGATGTTGAGGCTTTGGGAAAAGTACAAAGAAGAGCAACTAAGATGATTAAAGGCCTGGAGACTAAAAGATATGAAAGAACAGTTGCAGGATTTGGGTATGGCCAGTCTAGAGAAAAGAAGGACCGGGTGGGGGGACAGGATAGCAGTATTCCAGTATTTGAGGGGCTGCCCCAAAGAAGAGGGAGTCAAGCTATTCTCCAAAGCGCCTGAAGGCAGGACAAGAAGCAACGGATGGAAACTAATCAAGGAGAGAAGCAACCTAGAACTAAGGAGAAACTTCCTGACAGTGAGAACAATTAGCCAGTGGAACAACCTGCCTCCAGAAGCGGTGAATGCTTCAACACTGGAGGTTTTTAAGAAGGGACTGGACAGCCATCTGTCCGAAATGGTATAGGGTTTCCTGCCTGAGCAGGGGGTTGGACTAGATGACCTCCAAGGTCCCTTCCAACTTTATTATTATTATTATTGATCATCGCACAGTCAGCCAGATGTTCAGACTGGACTTGGCATTTTTGTCTACCTATCGATGATGATGATGATGATGATGATGATGATGATTAACTTCCCCAGATATCAAGGCAAGCAATTCAACAAGCTTTGAAAAAAGGGGCAAAGAAGAGCAACTAAAATGATTGAAGGCCTGGAGGCTAAAACATACAAGGCCACACTTGGAATCCTGCATCCAATTTTGGTCACCACGATGTAAAAAAGAGGTTGAGACTCTAGAAAGAGTACAGAGAAGAGCAACAAAGAGGATCAGGGGACTGGAGGCTAAAACATATAAGGAACGGCTGCTGGAATTGGGCATGTCTAGTTTAATGAAGAGAAGGACCAGGGGGGACAGGATAGCTGTGTTCCAATATCTCAGGGGCTGCCCCAAAGGAGAGGGAGTCAAGCTATTCTCCAAAGCATTTGAGGGCAGGAGAAGAAACGATGGATGGAAACGGATCAAGGAGAGAAGCAACCTGGAACTAAGGAGAAACTTCCTAACAGTGAGGACAATCAACCAGTGGAACACCTTGCCTTCAGAAGTTGTGAGTGCTCCATCACTGGAGGCTTTTAAGAAGAGATTGGAGTGCCATTTATCAGAAATACTATAGCGTCTCCTGCTTGAGCAGGGGATTGGACTAGAAGACCTTCAAAGTCCCTTCCAGCTCAAGGAGTAGACCTCTATTCTGATTCTGATCTGTCTCATAAACACCTCAGTGCACAAGAAACCTCAAACTTGCTCCATTCCTCAACACAACTGGGAAATTGCCCTCGCGAAATTATCCTCTAAATTTCACCAGAGGGCTAAAAAAAACAGTATTCTTACCCTAAATTTAAATAGAATCGTGTGAGTAGATGGAACTGACTTAAATTAAAAAAAACAAAACAACGGAAGTAGTTCTACCAGAAAAAGATCTACAATTCACACCGACAAAAAAATTGTTGACTCTTATGGAACCGAGTCTACATTCTTCCCAGAAGTGGGATGGGAATGTTGGCCCTTTTCAGAATCCACAACAAACGAAGGTCACAATGCAAAGTTCTGGCGGTTGGCTAGGAGACAGAGGTCTGAATCAAGGGTTCCTCAAGCTTGGAGACTTGAAGACTTATGGATTTCAACTCCCAGAATTCCTCAGCCAGGCTGAGGAATTCTGGGAGTTGAAGTCCAGAAGTCTTCAAGTTGTCATGGTTGAGGACCCCTGTTCTAAATAATAGAACAGAAGAACAGAATTAGAAGGAACTTTGGAGTTGACGACTATCTGTATATGTCAAGTGCTGAAATTTTGATCACATGACCCTGGGGATGTTGTGAGGATCGTAAGTTGTAAGTCTGCCAAAAGAGCCAGCACAGTGCTAGGCTGCATCAACAGAGGGAGAGAATCAAGATCACGTGAAGGGTTGATACCACTT
Source organism: Crotalus tigris (assembly GCF_016545835.1). Lineage (NCBI taxonomy): Eukaryota > Metazoa > Chordata > Lepidosauria > Squamata > Viperidae > Crotalus > Crotalus tigris. Next base: position 48,477 of record NW_024097776.1, on the reverse strand, counting down.
TACAAGGCCTTGGTAAGGCCACACTTGGAATACTGCATCCAGTTTTGGTCACCGTGATGCAAAAAAGATATTGAGACTCTAGAAAGAGTACAGAGAAGAGCAACAAAGATGATTAGAGGACGAGGCTAAAACATATAAGGAACGGTTGCTGGAATTGGGGATGTCTAGTTAACTTTTATTTAAAAACTTAAACAATTTTTAAATAATTTTTTTTAATAATTGGAATTGATTTATAACTTATTGGTCATTCTTATTACACAGCTCACGAAAGCTCATCGCTTTTCAATGTCTTTTCAAATCAATGCAGAAACCTTTGCAGATTCAATAAATAGATCTTGACCTACACATGGATAGAATCAAGATCACATTAAGTGTTAATGCCACTTTGTAACACCTTGGTAAGGCCACACTTGGAATCCTGCATCCAGTTTTGGTCACCACGATGTAAAAAAAGACGTTGAGACTCTAGAAGGAGTACAGAGAAGAGCAACAAAGATGATCAGGGGACTGGAGGCTCAAACATATAAGGAACGGTTGCTGGAATTGGGTATGTCTAGTTTAATGAAGAGAAGGACGAGGGGGGACAGGATAGCAGTCTTCCAATATCTCAGGGGCTGCCCCAAAGAAGAGGGAGTCAAGCTATTCTCCAAAGTGCCTGAAGGCAGGACAAGAAGCAATGGAGGGAAACTGATCAAGGAGAGAAGCAACCTAGAACTAAGGAGAAACTTCCTGACAGTGAGAACAATTAATCAGTGGAACAACCTGCCTCCAGAAGCTGTGAATGCTCCAACACTGGAAGTCTTTAAGAAGAGACTGGACGGAAATTTGTCCGAAATGGTGTAGGGTTTCCTGCCTGAACAGGAGGTTGGACTAGATGACCTCCAAGTCCCTCCCAACTTTTATTATTATTATCATTATTATTATTATTTATTATGATGATGTCACTCTTTTCAGTGGCGTGGTAATTTTGAACGGAGACTGAATGAGCAGTTGAGGATTCCTGGATACTACTTGCAATCAAGAAGGGGTCCCTGTTCTTGTTTGACTTCTTGCCCTCATTTCTGCACCCAGGAAGATTTTTGGGGGGGGGGGAGGAAGGGAAGGTGTCACTCACCCAGTCGCCGGCGGGCTTCCTGGTCTTGCAAAAGCAAGGAAGGAGCCGGTCCTTCCGGCGTGGAGACGTGAAACTGGAGGAATGCTTTCTCATGCTCGGGAAAAGCCACCTCCGACGAGGCTGCAGAAACAAAGAGAAGGTTGGTTGGAAGAAGGGATGGAGAGATGCTGGACCTTCCTTGGTTTAGACCAGGGGTGGGGAATGAGGACCCCCCTTTAGGACTTCGGGACTTCAACTCCCAGAATTCCTGAGCCAGCAAGATGGATTAGAACAGGGGTGGGGAACGAGAGCCCCCTTTAGGAGTTGTGGACTTCAACTCCCAGATGGAGTTTCTCAATCATCCAGGAAGGAAAGGAAGATGAGGGGAAGGGAAGGAGGAAGGCAGGCAGGCAGGAAGGAAGGAAGGAAGATGAGAGGGAGAATGGAAGGAGGAGAGAAAAAGAAGAGAGGGAGAAAGGAAGGAAGGAGAGAGGGAGGGAGGGAGGAAGGAAAAAAGGAAAGGAGGAAAAAAGAGGCTTCACCATATCAACGGACACCCTACAGCTCAGATCTATTTTTTCCCTACGCAACGGAGTCCCCTGCCGCCGTCTCCTCCTCCTCCTCCCCCCCTCCTCAGATGGTCCTTTGTGGGAACAGAAGAAGCTCTTGACAAATGTGGTTACTCACCTGGGCAGTCACAAAGTGCCACTGCGGCGTAATAGTGGGAGAGAGCCTTGAAGTGTTCGGCTTTGACGTGCACCATGGAGGTCCAGGAGAAGGGCACGTAGTCTTTGACCTGGGGCTGGTCCATGGTCTGGTGCACCAAGGAGTAGACCTCTTCCACCTGGGGAGGCAAAGGGGAGGGGGGCAAGATGACGACGGGAAGCCCAAGGAGGCCAGAAAGAGGCCATCACCCTCCCTTGATGGCCACCAGGAGCACATCTGGCTGGGCTTCCACGGCCAGTGCAGGGCTTGGTGAATATCTGTAGCTGGGGTGAAGGAGGAGGGTGGAGGGTGGGTCACCTCAGGTGAGGGTCGCTGGGAGGTGACGTGATGGCTAGGGGGAGGGTTGAGTAGGCTGGCATTCCGCCAGCAATTCCATCCACAGACCCATCGACCTACAACCAGCCTACGAACCCCACAAAATTCAAATCAACCACACAGACAACCAGCGACAGCACCGGCCCTCAACCATCCCGCGCAATCCCCCACTTCCACCAGCACTTCACCTACCAAGGAGCCTTACCTGACGTGACCTCCCCATCACAAGATCCATCACCTCACGTAATGTGACCCATCACAAGACCCTCACCTGACGTGACCCTTACCTGATCCATCATAAGACCTTCACCTGTGACCAACACCTGACCCATCACTAGACCCTCACCTGACCCATCATAAGACCTTCACCTGTGACCAACACCTGACCCATCACTAGACCCTCACCTGACCCATCATAAGACCTTCACCTGTGATCCTCATCTGACCCATCACTAGACGCTCACCTGACATGACCCATTATAAGATCCTCACCTGACCCATCATAAGACCTTCATCTCTGACCCACACCTGACCCATCCCTAGACCTTCACCTGACCCATCACCTTCACCTGTGATCCTCATCTGACCCATCACTAGACCCTCACCTGACATGACCCATCACAAGACCCTCACCTATGATTCTCACCTGACCCATCACAAGACCACCTGATGTGACCCATCACTAGACCCTCACCTGTGACCCACACCTGACCCATCACTAGACTTCACCTGACCCATCATAAGACCTTCACCTGTGACCCACACCTGACCCATCATTAGACCCTTACCTGACGTGACCCATCACAAGACCCTCACCTGACCCATCATAAGACCTTCACCTCTGACCCACACCTGACCCATCACTAGACCCTCACCTGATGTGACCCATCACACCTAACATGACCCTCACCTGACCCATCACTAGACCCTCACCTGACGTGACCCACACCTGACCCATCACGAGACTTTTACCTATGACCCTCACCTGACCCATCACAAAACCCATCACAAGACCCTCATCTGATGTGACCCACACCTGACCCATAAGACCCTCACCTGTCATGATCCACCCCAAGACCCTCACCTCACGTGACCTCCCCATCACAGACCTACTCTCCACCCGAAGCCCTTATACGCAGGAGAACCCCAACAATGACATCCCCTGAACTCCGCTGAAGAGGTTTCCTAGCCTGTTCAACGCTACGTTCAGAAACCAGCCCACCAGCTCAGAGCGCGAACCTCCCCCCTCCCTGCGCAGGATCCCCTCTGGTGGGACCCCGATGCCTCCGCTCCCCCTGGCGCCCCCTTGCGCCGGGATGCCCTACCCGGGACGCCTCCTGGGCCAGCTGCAGGCAAGCGAGGAAGTCCCTCTGGGCTCCGAGCAACAGGACCTTCTCGAAGACGCACTCCTGCACCTGGGCGATCATCAGCCACACCAGCATGTTGAGGGAGGGGCTGCTCATGTCGAGGCTGGGGGCGTTGGAGAAGTTCTCCTTCAGGTAGTTGAAGGCGCCTGCACACGGAGCAAAAGGGCGGGCCTGAGATCAAGCACAGGGGAAGTCCTCGACTTACATCCACCGCGGAGCCCAACATTTCCTTTGCGAAGCCAGGCGGTTCTTAAGTGAGTTTCGCCCCATTTTTATGGCTTTTCTTGCTATAACTTGTTAGTAACCTGGTGGTTGAATGGCTTCCCCACTGATGGTCGCAAAAGGGGGTCACGTGACACACACACCTCCCGTCGGGACACTGCGACTGTCGTAAATACGAGCCCGTCGCCAAGTGTCTACATGGACAATGGTCGTACGTGCAGGAAAAACACGGTCGTTACCTTTTTTCAGAGCTGCTGTAACTTTGAACAGTCGCTAAACCGAACGGTCGTAAAGTCAAGGACTACCTGGAAGGGCCCCAACTCTAGGCCCCTTGAAGCAAGAGTCGATGCTATTGAACTCAATAGGACTGAGTCTTGAGTAGCCCAGCCAAGGATGGCTTCTCGAGTTGGCATGCGATTCGTTTTAGACCAGCGGTTCTCAACCTGTGGGTCGGGACCCCATTTGGGGTCGAATGACCATTTCACGGGGGTCGCCAAACAAGGCTGTCCGCCATTTTTCCCCCCTTTTCCTTAGCTGTGCTACTCCCTTTTATTCTATTGGCTTTTGAAAGCCAATAGAATAGACTCTCTTGAATAGAGTCTCATTCTATTGGCTTTCAAAAGCCAATAGGAATTGTCCAGGCTGTCTCTGCCCTGCTGAGCCTGCCAAAAGCCCCGTTCTGCAAACGGGGCTGCACCAGTTGAGTAGTCCTCGACTTACGATCGGTTGAGTAGTCCTCGACTTACAACCGGTTGGGGGTCGCGGCATTAAAAAGGTTGAGAACCACTGTTTTACGGGTTTAGTGGTCACAATAGTTAAGGAGGTCTAACTCGCCCCCAAATCTCCGCAGACGGGGCAGGCGAATATCTGGGAAAGGTCTTAAATTGGGAATAAGGAAGTTTATGAGGGAAGGGAGGAAGAGAGGAAGGAAGGAAGGGAGGGAGGCAGGGAGATGGGAAGGGGAAGGAAGGAAGGAAGGAAGGTGAGAGAGGAAGATGAGAAGGGGAAGGGAAGGAGGGAGGGAGATAGGAAGGGGAAGGAAGGAGGAAGGAAGGAAGGGGAGAAGGGGAGGGAGGAAGATGAGAAGGGAAAGGGAAGGAGGAAGGGAATGGGAAGAGGAAGGAAGGAAGGTGAAGGGAAGAAGATGAGAAGGGGAAGGGAGGGAGGGAGGGAGGAGGAAGGAAGATGAAGGGAAGAAGAAAGGGAGGGAGGAAGATGAGAAGGAGAAGGGAAGGAGGGAGGAAGAAAGGAAGGGGGAAGAAGAAGATGAAGGGAAGAAGAAAGGAAGGGGGAAAGGGAGGGAGGAAGATGAGGAGGGGAAGGAAGGAAGGCGAGACGAAGAAGGGAGAAAGAAAGGAGGGGAGGGAGGAAGATGAGAAGGGGAAGGAAAGAAGGTGAGAATGGGAAGGGAGAAAGAAAGGAGGGGAGGGAGGGAGATGAGAAGGGGAAAGGAAGGGAAAAAGGAAGGAATGGGAAGGAAGGAAGGGAGGGACGGAGAGGAGAAGAGGAAGGGAAAGGCTTGGATTTGCACTATGGGTTAAACTAAGCTCTACTAAGTTGGGGTGATTTGCAGTCTAGTGGGGAGCCCCACCATCGCCTTAGCCCAGGGCTCTGCAAGGCTCGGCCACTTGAAGACTGGTGGACTTCAACTCCCAGAATTCCCCAGCCAGCAAGGGAATTCTGGGAGTTGGGAGTCCAGAAGTCGTAAAGGGGCCCCATTTGGAAACCTCTGTCTTAGCAGGTTGGGGGAAATCAGAGGAGAGATTTCATTCAGCCAGGGAAAGGGTTTGTTTCCTGGGCACAAGGCGCTGATCGGTCGTCCTCGACTTACAACGGCGTGTTTCGTAGCCGTTCGAAGTTACAGCGGCGCCGGGAAAAAAGAGACGACCGCGTTGCAAGACTTCCCGCAGCCAGGTAACCCAAATTCAAGCACTGGGCACGTGTTTAGCGTGTCCTGGGATCGCGGGACCGCCGTCTGAGACCCAAGTGAGCTGCAACGAGGGCCTGATTCACTTAATAACCGTCGCAATTTGCTTCCCAAAGGGGGCCACAGTTGGGCACGACCCACGTAGAAAACCTCACTTGATGGCAGAAATTCCAAGTCGTTAAGTGGAGGGCTCTCAGAAGATGGAGATTGAGCTGCATCCTGGTAACCTCGGTGGAGAATCCCACGTCGCACGAATCCCACCTCAACGCTATCTCCGCCTAACTGTTCTGCCCCAGCCTACGTGAGTCCTTGTTACGCTCACATGGAGAAACCACTCTTCCAAGAAACAGGCAGGAACCCCAAGAAAAACCAACCCCCTTTTATTATTCACAGACCTGAGTCCATGTCCAAGGCAAACAAAACACAGTTCACAGAAACTCGATTCCTCAACACGAACGTGTCAATGCTGCAAATATTGTATATTCTTGCTTTGACAATATGCAAAACTGTCTGGTATTTACTGGGTTAATACATAGCTTAGAGTGGGGGGGTAAAAAGCCCGGGGAAAGAAAGAGGAAGTAAACTTTTGACCTTCACACTAATTGGATAATGTGACTTGGGACTGCAAGATAAGGGAGGGGTTTAGCAAGAAAAGTTTGATGCCAGCGAGAGGAAGTCAGATTCTGGTATCAAAACGTCTATGATGGTGACTGGCAATTTGTAGCTCTGTAATAAAGACTTTAGGAAACATGCCTGAAAGTTCTTTGAAGTGCTTCATTAGTTGGAACCCATGACAGAACGGTTGTCTTCGGCCACCAGCACCTCCCACACCTTTCCTTTTATTATGCAGCCCAGGTGTGGCTTCCTAATGCCGTCTCCTTTGCCTTTGCAGCCGTCCCATTGTATTCCTCTGTCCTACTCACTTCTCTTGCCTGCGCCTTCGTGCATCCGGGATTTGTCCCAGCTGTTCTTCATCACTGTCCAACTCAGACTCCCAGCACAGCCGTGTCTCAGCCTGAGCGCAAGTAGAGGGGCCGGGCTCCTCGTCCGACTGTAAATCTTGGAGCTCCTCAGAGCCTTCCTCTGACTCTGATGTCACTCCAGGCCCCTCCTCCTCCTCAGACTCAGCTGCCGAGTCCACTGGCTGGCGAGGAATCACAACACTAATCCCTCCCTCCCCTAAATGGAAAGGTGGAATAGGCGCCGTACCAGAGGCCTTCTGGAAGGCTTCGATGGCGCAGTCCACCCCCTGCAGGGTGGTGCGGTCCTGGCGGGCTGCGATCTGGGTGTGCAGAGCACCGATGTTGAAGAGCACGCTTCCTTTCTCGAAAGCCAGGGCCCGCTGGTGGGAAGGCACCCCGGTCAGTGAATCGTACCTGCAAAGGGTTAGAGCAGAGCGGTAAAACCACACGGCACTGGAGAGGCAAGGCTCCAGCTAGATCACCGTTTTAGGGAAAGGGTCCAATAAAAGAGAATATTTGTAGCTGGAGGTCGAACTGGGCGGGAGACTGGTGCTCACTGAGCTGGGTGGTTTTCTGGCAGACGTTTCGTGACCCAGCTAGGGAACATCATCAGTGCTAAAGAGAGTTGGGCTTGCAGGGAGGAGGAGGAAGAGGGGGAGGGGGAGGACTGTGGGGTCCTTGGTGCTCTCTGAGCTGGGTGGTTTTCTTGCAGATGTTTCATGACCCAACTAGGAAACATCATCAGTGCTAGAAGGGAATGGGGTGGGGGAGAGGAGGAGGAGGAAGAGGAGGACGACGACGACTGTGGGGTCCTTGCTACTCTCTGAGTTTGATGGGTTCCCTTGCAGATGTCTTGTGACCCAACTAGGTAACACTGTCAGTGCTGGAAGGTGTAAACTCCTCTCCTTTTTAGCACTGATGATGTTCCCTAGTCGGGTCATGAAATGTCTGCAAGAAAACCACCAAGCTCAGAGAGCATCAAGGACCCCACAGTCGTCCTCCAGCTCCTCCCCCCCTTCCTCTCCTTCCCCCACTTCTCCACAAACCCCTCTCCCTTCTAGCACTGATGACGTTCCCTAGTTGGGTCATGAAACGTCTGCAAGAAAACCATGAAGCTCAGAGAGCACCCAGGACCCCCCAGTTCAATCCCGAGTTACAATGATTCTCTTCTGTTGATTCTCTGCTCCACCAGGTTGAAAAGGCCCACTGACCAATGGAAGAAAAGTCCCAGGTTGTTACTGGGCGAGACGAAGCGGTTGTCGAGGAAGTGGAGCTGGCTGTAATATTCCGTCAGCAGTTCAAGTCCCGCTTTGTTCCGGCTGGGTGCCCGCATGGCCTGTTGGGGACACAAGTTGGGAGAAAGACACAAGAGCCATGAACAACACAGAGTGGGAAGGGGCTAGCCCAGCCCCCTGCTCAGGCAGGAGACCCTTGCAGAATAACAGAGCTGGAAGGGACCTTGGAGGTCATCTAGTCCAGCCCCCTGCTCAAGCACGAGACCCTTGCAGAATAGCAGAGCTGGAAGGGACCCTGGAGGTCCTCTAGTCCAGCCCCCTGCTCAGGCAGGAGACCCTTGCAGAATAACAGAGCTGGAAGGGACCCTGGAGGTCCTCTAGTCCAGCCCCCTGTTCAGGCATGAGACCCTTATAGAACAACAGAGCTGGAAGGGACCTTGGAGGTCATCTAGTCCAGCCCCCTGCTCAAGCACGAGACCCTTGCAGAATAGCAGAGCTGGAAGGGACCCTGGAGGTCCTCTAGTCCAGCCCCCTGCTCAGGCAGGAGACCCTTGCAGAATAACAGAGCTGGAAGGGACCTTGGAGGTCATCTAGTCAGCCCCCTGCTCAGGCAGGAGACCCTTGCAGAATAACAGAGCTGGAAGGGACCTTGGAGGTCATCTAGTCCAGCCCCCTGCTCAAGCACGAGACCTGTCAGAATAGCAGAGCACCTGGAGTCTCTAGTACAGCCCCTGCTCAGGCAGGAGACCCTTGCAGAGAGCTGGAAGGGACTGGAGGTCTCTAGTCCAGCCCCCTGCTCAGGCAGGAGACCCTTGCAGAATAACAGAGCTGGAAGGGACCTTGGAGGTCATCTAGTCCAGCCCCCTGCTCAAGCACGAGACCCTTGCAGAATAGCAGAGCTGGAAGGGACCCTGGAGGTCCTCTAGTCCAGCCCCCTGCTCAGGCAGGAGACCCTTGCAGAATAACAGAGCTGGAAGGGACCCTGGAGGTCCTCTAGTCCAGCCCCCTGTTCAGGCATGAGACCCTTATAGAACAACAGAGCTGGAAGGGACCTTGGAGGTCATCTAGTCCAGCCCCCTGCTCAAGCACGAGACCCTTGCAGAATAGCAGAGCTGGAAGGGACCCTGGAGGTCCTCTAGTCCAGCCCCCTGCTCAGGCAGGAGACCCTTGCAGAATAACAGAGCTGGAAGGGACCTTGGAGGTCATCTAGTCCAGCCCCCTGCTCAAGCACGAGACCCTTGCAGAATAGCAGAGCTGGAAGGGACCCTGGAGGTCCTCTAGTCCAGCCCCCTGCTCAGGCCGGAGACCCTTGCAGAATATACAGAGCTGGAAGGGACCTTGGAGGTAATATAGTCACAGACCCCTGCTCAAGCACGAGACCTGCAGAATCAGCAGAGCTGGAAGGGACACTGGAGGTCCTAAGCCAGCCCTTTGTCTTCAGGGCAGGAGACCCTGCAGAATAACGGTGGAAGGGACTTGGAGGTAATATACGTCCAGCCCCCCATGCTCAAGCACGAGACCCTTGCAGAATAGCACAGAGCTGGAAAGGGACCTGGAGGTCCTTGTCCAGCACCCTGCTCAGGCAGGAGACACTCAGAATAACAGAGCTGCGAGGGACCTTGGAGGTCATCTAGCCAGCCCCCTGCTCAGGCAGGAGACCCTTGCAGAATAACCGAGCTGGAAGGGACCTTGGAGGTCATCTAGTCCAGCCCCCTGCTCAAGCACGAGACCCTTGCAGAATAGCAGAGCTGGAAGGGACCCTGGAGGTCCTCTAGTCCAGCCCCCTGCTCAGGCAGGAGACCCTTGCAGAATAACAGAGCTGGAAGGGACCCTGGAGGTCCTCTAGTCCAGCCCCCTGTTCAGGCATGAGACCCTTATAGAACAACAGAGCTGGAAGGGACCTTGGAGGTCATCTAGTCCAGCCCCCTGCTCAAGCACGAGACCCTTGCAGAATAGCAGAGCTGGAAGGGACCCTGGAGGTCCTCTAGTCCAGCCCCCTGCTCAGGCAGGAGACCCTTGCAGAATAACAGAGCTGGAAGGGACCGTGGAGGTCATCTAGTCCAGCCCCCTGCTCAAGCACGAGACCCTTGCAGAATAGCAGAGCTGGAAGGGACCCTGGAGGTCCTCTAGTCCAGCCCCCTGCTCAGGCAGGAGACCCTTGCAGAATAACAGAGCTGGAAGGGACCTTGGAGGTCCTCTAGTCCAGCCCCCTGTTCAGGCATGAGACCCTTATAGAACAAAAGAGCTGGAAGGGGCCTTGGAGGTCCACTAGTCCAGCCCCCTGCTCAGGCAGGAGACCCTTGTAGAATAACAGAGCTGGAAGGGACCCTGGAGGTCCTCTAGTCCAGCCCCCTGCTCAGGCAGGAGACCCTTGCAGAACAACAGAGCTGGAAGGGGCCTTGGAGGTCCTCTAGTCCAACCCCCTGTTCAGGCATGAGACCCTTATAGAACAACAGAGCTGGAAGGGGCCTTGGAGGTCCACTAGTCCAGCCCCCTGCTCAGGCAGGAGACCCTTGTAGAATAACAGAGCTGGAAGGGACCCTGGAGGTCCTCTAGTCCAGCCCCCTGCTCAGGCAGGAGACCCTTGCAGAACAACAGAGCTGGAAGGGGCCTTGGAGGTCCTCTAGTCCAACCCGCTGCTCAAGCAGAAAACACAAAATACAGGTAGTCCTCAACTTTCGACCCCAATCCAAAGTGTATGTCGTTAAGTGGGCTTTGCCCCATTTTATGACTTTTCTGGTGAAGGGAACGGCTGCAGTTGTTAAGTTAGTAAGTAACCCTAGTTGTTAAATGAATCTGGCGTCTCCCCCACGGACTTTGCTCAGTCAAACGGCCGCAAAAAAAGGGATCGCGTGACCCCGGGGGACACTGCGACCGTCGTAAGTGTGAGTCACTTGTCATCTGAATGTAAATCACGTGATCCTGGGGAATGGTACGACGTCGTAAGTGTGAAAGTGGTCGTTGATCCCTTTTTTTCCCCAGCGCCGTTGTAAGTTTGAACGGTCACTAAACAAACCGTGGTTAAGTCGAGGACTACCTGTACACACCCAGGCCAGGCGCCTTTGCCCCCCAACGCCTCTTCCTCGAAGATCACACCTACCTGGCGTAAATCTACAAGGGCTTTCAGCTCCTCCTTGTAGGAGTCTTCCTCTTCGTTGTAGTGGTCTTTAATCACGGCCTGGAGTTGTGTAGAAAATAACACACTTTAGTCTGTCCTCGCCTGAAAGTCCCACTTTCAAGGTCACCTTAAAGTCCTCCGAAATCAAGCTGTCGAAGGACAGGCGGTCCTCGGCTTACGACCGCAGTGCCATTTCTGTCGGTAAGCGAGACGTTGGCTAAACAAGTTTTGTCCCATTTTGGGATCTTTCTCGCCAGAGTCGTTAAGCGAACCCTGGCAGCCGATCACCCCGTCGTTAAGCGAATCTGGCTTCCCCACCAGCTTTGCCTGCCGAAAGGTCACAAAACAGGAATCGCCTGGCCCAAGGACGCTGCAACCGTCATAAACACGAGTCGGTTGCCAAACGTCCCAATTTTGATCGCAAGTCGCCACTGTGAAAAACGATCCGAAGCGGCTTTGTTTTCCCTCAGTGCCGTCGTAACTCTGAACGGTCACTAAATGAAACCGTTGGTAAGTTGAGGGCTCCCTGTAAATAACTGATGTAGGAATATTTCATCCACATCTAAGAGACCTACAGGTCAGTCCCTGACTTACGACTGTCCATTTAGCAATTGTGCCAACTTAGGTTAGTGCTGAAAAATGGCGACTGACAGCGCGTCCTCATATTTACGGCCGCGGCAGCGTCCCCACGGCCCTGGGATCGAAATTCTGGACAAACGGCGTGTATTCGCCACGGTGGCAGGGTCCTGGGTTCAAGTGAAGCCACTTACGACCCTGCCAGCCAGCTTCCGACAAACAAAAAGCTAGTAACACGGTCGTTAAGTGAATCTGTGAAAAGTTCGCAAAACACGACTCCATGGTGCTGCGACCGTCGTAAGTGTGAGCCAGTTGCAAAGCATCTGAATTTTGATCAGGGGACCACGGCGATGCTGCAACGGTCGTTATGTGTGAAAAATGGGTCCTAATTCGCTTTTTCCAGTGCCGTCGTAACTTTGAACGGTCACTAAATGAACCGTGGCAAGTCGGGGGCTACGTGTAAAACAGCTTCCCTCAATTCTCAATCGATCTCAGTTTTTAGGAAATTGGAAATTACCTTCAGAGGAGATGCCCAGTCCAGTTCCTTGGTCTCCTTCAACCCCAGCGGGATCATTGGGACGCTAACTGAGTCACTGGGAGAGAGAGAGAGAGAGAGAGAGAGAAAGTCCAATTACATGTGATCCTCAACTTAAAACAGTTCATTTAGTGACTGTTCAAAATTGTAACAGTACTAAAAAAAAAGTGGCTTACGACTGCTTTTCACACGACCGTCACAGCATTCCTAAAGTCACGTGATCAAAATTCAGCCACTTGGCCACTGACTCATATTTACGACCGTTGCCGTGTCTCCGGGGGTCACGTGATCAAAACTCAGCCACTTGGCAACTGACTCATGTTTACAACGGTCGCCGCGACCCCAGGGTCATATGATCAAAACTCAGCCACTTGGCAACTGACTCATGTTTACGACGGTCGCCGCGACCCCGGGGTCACATGATCAAAACTCAGCCACTTGGCGACTGACTCTTATTTACGACAGTTGCTGCGTCTCCGGGGGTCACATGATCAAAACTCAGCCACTTGGCAACTGACTCATATTTACGACGGTCGCCATGTCTCTGGGGGTCCCGTGATCAAAACTCAGCCACTTGGCAACTGACTCATATTTACGACGGTCGCCGCATCCCCGGGGTCACGTGATCAAAATTCAGACTCTGCATGCTCTGACCGAATGTTTGGACGTAGCAGAGGGCAACTGCATTTTCCTTTTTCCCGGACGGTCCACCTCCGGAACTTTCCCCTCCCCAAACGGACAGGTGCCAATCATCTCTAACCTGTCATTCTGGTAGACTTCCACGCAGCTGTTCAGTTCTTCCAGTTCCTCCTTGAGCAGCTGCAGGTTGGAGTTGACATAGCTGAGTTCCAGAGCAACTGTCTCCTTGACTTTGTGGTTGCGGGTGGCCCTGAGACCAAAGAAAAAAGAGGAGGGGAAAAAAAATGATTTATACCTCTTCTCTACAGCCAGTCCTCGACTTACGATGGTTCGCTTAGTGATATTCAAAGTCACAACGGCATGGAACAAAGTGACATAGGACAGGGCTTTTCAACCTTTTCACCCATTGTACCCCTTTTAGGATATGGCGACATCTGAGGACCACCAGCAAGGTGTCAAAAACTTGACGACCCCCCCCAAAAAAGGAAAAAAGTGATAAAGTACAGGTAGTCCTCGACTTACAACAGTTCGCTTAGTGACTGTTCAAAGTTACAGTGGTACTGAAAAAAGTGCCCCCCAAGCCACAGCCGAGCAAGACACCTGCCTGCCCACCTGGTGGCGCTCTTCCTCCTGTCCGAGGTTTTCATTGTTGTGAGCGTTTCTGCTGAGGATTGGCAGTAAGGGTGGGGTGAGGTTGTTTGTTTTTTATTCCCCCCCCCCGTCTGCTGATCTAGTCCAACCCCCTGCTCAGGTAGGAAACCCTTTTTTTGTATGTTTTAGTCTCCAGGCTTCTGAACATCTTCGTTGCTCTTCTCTGCACTTTTTCCAAAATCTCACCATCTTTTTTGTCATGTGCAAAAATATGATGTAATTTTTTTTGTAGTGCAAGGACTTATCAAAGTCTCTTTGCACTACGACGGTTGTAAGGGTGCTCCCCACGGTCCCGGGATCCCAATTTGGGTACTTGGCCACTGGCGTCATATCCAGCATCCCAGGGTCACGTCCCCAACGGGCAACTTTCCCAGCTGGCTTCTGATAAGGGGCAAGCTGCGTCCGCTTTAACAACCCAAGATTCCCTCTTCCCAATTCTAGACCTATGAACTACTTGCTTTTTTCCCCCCCCCCCCACTCTCTACCCCCTGGCAGCTTTGAACAGCTCATTAAATTAAGGGTGAGACCTCCTCCTCTAGCACCAGTGATGTGTCCCACCTGATACAATCTCAGCAATCTTGTTTGGACAGCTGTTGGGCTGGGAAACTGACATGCCCCAACACAGGAGCGTCACAGCCTGGTATGTGTCACACGAGGGGAAGGCACCCTGGAAACTGCAATTTGCAACGCTCGGCGTTTCCGTTCAGGCTGAGCCAAAGGAATCTGATTAAAGGCCAGGAGACTAAAACATATGAAGAACAGTTGCAGGATTTGGGTATGGCCAGTCTAGAGAAAAGGATGGGGGAAGAGAAAGTCTTCCAGTATTTGAGGAGGGGGTCAAACTATTCTCCAAAGCCCCTGAATGCAGGACAAGAAACAATGGTTGGAAACTGACCAAGGAGAGAAGCAATCTGGAATTAAGGAGAAACTTTCTAACAGTGAGGACAATTAATCAATGGAACAGCTTGCCACCAGAAGTTGTGGATGCTCCAACACTGGAGGCTTTTAAGAAGAGACTGGACAGCCATTTGTTCTGAACTGGAATAGGGTCTCTTACTTGAGCAGGGGGTTGGGCTAAATGACCTCCAAGGTCCCTTCCATCATCCTCATCCTCATCCTCATCTAGTCCAACCCCCTGCTCAGGCAGGAAACCCAATACTATTTCAGACAAATGGCTGTCCAGTTTCTTCTTAAAAACCTCCAGTGTTGGAGCATTCACCGCTTCTGGAGGCAGGTTGTTCCCCTGGTTAATTGTTCTAACTGTCAGGAAGTTTCTCCTTAGTTCCAGGTTGCTTCTCTCCTTGATGAGTTTCCATCTGTTGCTTCTTGTCCTGCTTTCAGGTGCTTTGGAGAATAGCTTGACTGCCTCTTCTTTGCGGCAGCCCCTGAGCTACTGGAACACTGCTATCATGTCTCCCCTCGTCCTTCTCTTCATTAAACTAGACATGCCCAATTCCAGCAGCCGTTCCTTGTATGTTTTAGCTTCCAGTCCCCTAATTATCCTTGTTGCTCTTCTCTGCACTCTTTCTAGAGTCTCAACATCTTTTTTACATCGTGGTGACCAAAACTGGGTGCAGTATTCCAGGTGTGGCCTTACCAAGGCCTTGTAAAGTGGTATTAACACTTCACCTGATCTTGATTCTATCCCTCTGTTAATGCAGCCCAGGACTGTGTTGGTTTTTTTGGCAGCTGCAGCACACAGCTGGCTCCTATTTAACTGTCAGAAATTGCACTGGTTGAGAATTTAGCACAATGGCAACGGATCTTGAAAAAGCCTTTAATGAAGACATTGATATAAACGGGGTGCACAGACCTCTCTAAAATGGACATTTTGAATGTTTTAAACTAACATCTCCCTCCTTTGGACTAGGTGGGTGTGGAAGCAGTCCTGCGCATTGCTGTGCATCTACAAATGTTTTTCTTCCCTCCCTTTTCTTAGTTTCTGAACACCAAGCAGCCACAAAATGCTGAGCATCAGACAGAAAAGAGGGTATGTGTGGGGGGTCCCCAGCTGGCTCTTTAATTAAAACTTTGCATACCACCTGCCTCAAAGTTGCTGCTTTTGGTTTTTCACTCTTCAAGCAAGCAAAACAATCCTTGTTTACGTCTTCTAGTGACTTGTCTTATTGCTGTGAACAGCATAATTCACAATCGCCTTTATGATGCTAATTTAGCCCACACAAACCTGAACAGATTCTCTGCGCCGGTTCTCATCCTCATCTCTTTGTTGATCTGCTGGTTGATTCTTGCACGGCGGTGTTGCAGCCTGGTGCGTTG
The DNA here is from genome assembly GCF_016545835.1 of Crotalus tigris. NCBI lineage: Eukaryota > Metazoa > Chordata > Lepidosauria > Squamata > Viperidae > Crotalus > Crotalus tigris. Next base: position 32,834 of record NW_024097776.1, on the reverse strand, counting down.
GGTCTGGGCCAAGGAATCACAACCCTGACAAAAAAGAAATTAATAACAACAACAATAATAACAATGTCCCTGAAGGAGAGATAGATGCAAAGCTAACATGGTTGAGATCAAGGGTGCTGAAGAAAGAAACTGAAGGCTTCATTTTGGCTGCCCAAGAACAAGCAGACCTGCAGACCAATTCCATGAAAGCAAAAACTCAAAATGTCGGTAACAACAGCAACTATCACTTACACGATGAGAAAGCTGAAACAGGGGATTACTTTATCAGTGGCTGCAACCAAAAAAATCTCACAAACCGATTATCTATGACGTCATGATCAAGTTGCCAAAATCATAGCTCGCTTTGCTGCTGCAACTATTGCTTCTTAGCTTGCCAACGAATTGGGGGGGGGGGAGGATAGAGAATTGGAATGCAGGCTACAAAGATAAAGAAGGCAGACCATGAGAATCAAGGACGATTCACCAGATGCCTGACCCGACTCAGAGACATCTTCTCATAACAATATCATCGCACCGCATTGGGCAATGTGATCTGTTCGTGGAGGGGAGGGGAAATTCTATTTTTTTACTATAGGGGTTGGGGGTTGGGGTTTGCTAGAGCTGGTTTTGCTTTCATACATGCCAAAGTGATGTACTCAATAAAGTTTTATATTAAGAGATTGGAATGTCTCAAAGGTGTTTGCTTGGTTGGGTTCGTCGGTCGGAACCTTGACAGATGTTGTTATTGAAACTCTAGAAAGAGTACAGAGAAGAGCAACAAAGCTGATTAGGGGACTGGAGGCTAAAACATATGAGGAACGGTTGCTGGAATTGGGTATGTATAGTTTAATGAAGAGAAGGACGAGGGGGGACATGATAGCTGTCTTCCAGTAGCTCAGGGGCTGCCCCAAAGAGGGAATCAAGCTATTCTCCAAAGCGCTTGAAGGCAGGATAAAAGCAATGGGTGGAAACTAACCGAAGAGAGAAGCAACCTAGAACTAAGGAGAAACTTCCTGACAGTTAGAACAATTAACCAGTGGAACAACCTGCCTCCAGAAGCTGGCATTTTAAATAGCTTTCGGGAAAAGTGAACTTGAAGAAAAATGAGACTCAGCAAAGTTTTTGGAAAAGCAAAATAATCTCCCGCAGGAGCTCGATCTGTTCATATTTTAGAATGGGCTTTATCCCAGTTTCCTGTCCTTGTACCTTTGACCCTTGAGTTCTTGGCCGTTAGAGTGGAACAACCTGCCTCCAGAAGCGGTGAATGCTCCAACACTGGAAATTTTTAAACTGGACAGCCATTTGTCTGAAATGATATAGGGTTTCCTGCCTGAGCGGGGGGTTGGACTAGATGACCTCCAAGGTCTCTTACAACTTTATTATTATTATTATTATTATTATTATTATTATTTAGACATGAACCTCAATCAAGTGAACATTCAAAAAATAACAACAACAACAAAAACAACAATAATAATTATTACATACATTAGAATCTTTGCCAGAAGTTTGGGTTCGAATGCAGCCAAAATGACCGGGAACATCAAATGGACCAAAATTCTTGAAAATGAACAGGTCAAGATCCTGTGGGACTTTCGGATCCAAACAGAAAGAGGTCTGGCTCACAACGTGCCTGAGATCACAACTATGGAAAAGTGGGGAAAAGTCTGCAGTACCCAAAGCGCTGCCTAGATACATGGATATTTTGAATTGATTAAATCTGAATATCCTGACTTTGCTCAGATGCTACCTTAACAGCTCTTAAGTAAAAACTGCTAAGTTTTTACCAGTCCCAGACTGTGAATTGAACTGACGATTAAATGTTTAATAATAATAGTAGTAGTAGTAGTAGTAGTAGTAGTAGTAGTAATAATAATAATAATAATAATAATAATAATAATAATAATAATAGTAGTCTCCCTGTTAAAATGAGGGTTCTCCTTAGAGCTTGAAAAAGGCTGATCTTAAAGGCATAAATGAGGGTTGTTGTTTTTTTTAAGCACGTGAAATATTGGACTGATTTGCATATCTTACCAGCTGGATCTTCCAAGCACAAATTAAATTAAAAGCATGGGTAATATTTACCTGGCACCTTCCAGAGTTGTGTTAAGTGGTTCACACATACATTACGGTATTATTGCATCGCTGTTCATACAGCAGATGAAAACAAATGTATTTATTTATGCAGCGATCTTGCTAGGATGAATTGACTTTGCAAGACTTATTTTACATTTGGGAGCAAGATGCAAGGTCCTTTCCACCTTTAGGATATTTTCTTATAAATTTCCTTAAAATTTCAATGTTAACTTGCTCTCAGGGATCTAGAGTTTTGCAAACGGAACCACGTGTTGGGTTTCCAGCTTAATTTCTAGACCATGCATTCATATTTGACGGAAGTGGTGGGGGGAAAACCCCTAAAAATAAACCCCTACTTCAAATCAAAATTGAAGCTTTCTGTTGAAGTATTTCCATTAATAATTATCTATAATATAATATAAATAACGATGAAGAACAGCTGCAAGAATTGGGTATGGCCAGTCTAGAGAAAAGAAGGACTAGGGGAGATGTGATAGCAGTTTGAGGGTGTTACAGATCTCGTCGCAGGATGGAAGCAGTTCCTAGTAAGGCTGCCTTTTGCAATTGACTAATGGTGGATTTGTCAATGCCGATGATGGTGTTCAAGTGGTGCTCCAGTTGTTTTGGGATTGCACCCAAGGCGCCTATTACTATTGGTATTACCCTTGCTTGCTTTTGCCACAGTCTTTCTATTTCTATTTGTAGGTCTTTGTATTTTGTTATCTTCTCCAGTTCTCGTCTGTTCTGCTGTCTCCAGGCACTGCCACATCCACTATCCAGACTTTTTTGTCTTTCTTATCGACAATTTGTAAGTCCGGGGTGTTATGTTGCTGGTGCTTGTCTGTTTGAATTCTGAAGTCCCAGAGCAGTTTAATTTGATCATTTTCTATGACTTTCTCTATTTTATGATCCCACCAGTTCTTGCTTACAGGCAAATGATATTTTTTGCAGATCTTCCAATGCACCATTGTTGCTACTTTGTCATGCCGCTGCTTGTAATCAGTCTGTGCAATCTTCTTGCAACAGCTTACCAAGTGGTCCACTGTTTCTTCAGCTTCTTTGCATAGGCGGCACTTACTGTCTGTTGCTGTCTTCTCAATTTTGACTTTGTATGCATTTGTCCTTAAGGCTTGGTCTTGTGCAGCCAGAATTAGTCCCTCGGTCTCTTTCTTCAATTTTCCTGCTCTTAGCCATTGCCAGGTTTTATTATTATCTGCTTTCCCAGCTATTTTTTTCATGTATTGGCCATGTAGTGCTTTGTCTTCCCATGCCTCTATTCTGTTCTTCATTTGGTCTTTCTTGTAGGCCAGTTTGGTCTCTCCAGTAGTCAGTAAGCCTTCCTGATATACTAATTTCAGTGCACATTATTATTATTATTGTTATCGTTATCATCATCATCATCATCATCATCACTAAAAGCAAAGTGAGGGGCGATGCAGTTTCATTGTGAAATAATCCCACTGAAGTTTTAATTTTTCCAAAATTGGCCCAAGCTGACTCATCTTGGGGAGGGGGGGGGAGGGAACTGGCGTTGTTATTATTATAAGGAGAAACCATTCCAGTAAATGGTGAAATGAAAACTTTTTAAGTTTCTCCAGACGTGGGAAGAAAAGGCCCCTTTTGTGAGTGAGGGGTGAGTCAGCAACGTAGAGCACCCTCGGATGACCTCCAGAGAAAGCCTTCGTTCCTTCTGGGCCGGGACAAAGAATGAAACAGCCCCCCCCCCCCCCCCCACAGAGCCTTAGCAACGGAGAGTACAAGTATGTCCGAATTCCTTTAGGCTAGGGGCCTGCCCCCCCCTCCCCATTTTCTTTCACAAACTGGGGACAAAAAAAGGACAGGGCATTCCGTTCCGCTGAAGTCCCCCATGAAGGAACATCTGTAGCTCAGGGTTAAAATGGGGGGGGGGGTCCCTGGTGCTCTCTGAGCTTGGCTGTTTGGGGGGGAGGGAGGGAGGGGAGGGGAGGGGAGGGGAGGGGAAGGAGAGGAGAGCAAGAGAGAGGGCAGGGGAAAGGAGGTGAGGGGAGGGAAGGGAAAGAAAGGAAAGGAGGAAGGAAAGATGGAAAGGAAAGGAAAGGAAAGGAAAGGAAGAAGGGAAGAAGGAAAGGAAAGGAAAGGGAGAGGACAGGGGAAAGGAGGTGAGGAAAAGGGAGGGAAGGAAAGGAAAGGAGGAAGGAAAGAAGGAAAGGAAAGGAGGAAGGGAAGAAGGAAAGGAAAGGAAAGGAAGAGAGAGGACAGGGGAAAGGAGGTGAGGAAAAGGGAGGGAAGGAAAGGAGGAAGGAAAGAAGGAAAGGAAAGGAGGAAGGGAAGAAGGAAAGGAAGAGAGAGGGCAGGGGAAAGGAGGTGAGGAAAAGGGAGGGAAGGAAAGGAAAGGAGGAAAGAAAGAAGGAAAGGAAAATAGGAGGATAATTGTTGGGTCGTTGCTTTCGGGTTGGTGGTTTCCTTGCAGACATTTCATTACCCAACTAGGTAACAGCCTCAGCGCTAGTAGGGTTTGTGGGGAGGGGGAGGAGGGGGAGAGGAGGAGAAGGACTGTGGGGTCCTTGATGCTCTCTGAGCTTGGTAATTTTCTTACAGATGTTTTATTACCAAACTAGTAACACCATCAGTGCTGATCAGTAGGGTTGGGAGGGGGGAGGAGGAGGAGGAGGAGGAGGACGACGACAATGACAACTTTGGGGTCCTTGAAGCTCTCTGAGTTTGGTTGTTTCTTTGCAGACATTTTATTACCAAAGTAGTAGTAGTAGTAGTAGTAGTAGTAGTAGTAATAATAATAATAAAGTTGGAAGGGACCTTGGAGGGAACATCATCAGTGCTAGAAGCAGAAATACTACTGTTCTGTTCTACTTTCTATTCTATTCTATTCCTAATTCCATTCTATTCTATTCTATTCTATTCTATTCTATTCTACTCTATTCCTATTCTATTCTATTCTATTCTATTCTATTCTATTCTATTCTATTTCTATTCTATTCTATTCCTATTTCTATTCCATTCCATTCCATATATTCTATTCTGTTCTGTTCTGTTCTGTTCTATTCTGTTCTGTTCTGCTCCGCTCTACTCTACTCTACTCTATTCTATTCTATTCTATTCCATATTCTCTACTCTACACTCTACTTTACTCTACTGTACTCTACTCTACTCTACTGTACTCTACTCTAGTCTACTCTACTCTATCCTAAACTTCTTTCTACACAGCTGACTGGGTGTGTGTTGGTGTTGCAGCCCCCTCCTCGCCCCATCCTTGCCCTTTCTTTGTCCTTTCTTGAGGAAACGTCTGCGGCAAAGCTCGCTAGCTCGTAACACAAATGGCAAACCGCATGACAGTGAAACAGGATGTTATGCAGAACTAAGCTCGAGAAGGCACTAACCACAGGGTTTTGTTTTGTGTCACCAGGTGGGCAATATAGGTCAAACATGACATGTACTCTTGACATGCTCTGAGACTAAGTAATGGGAGTGGCTTGAAGCTCATGGCGCAGCAAGAAATTATATGTATGGCACAAATGTATCACATGTAATCAATGCTTATTTGCATACTGTAATCAATAAAGTAGTTCCCGGACTTCGGTTCGGGGCAGTTCCACCCCAAGAAAACCTCCGTGTCAGGAGCCTTCTTCCGTGTATTCAGCCATTCGTGGGATCTGCCCCACGTATGGGGGGATAGCAAAAGTGGTATCCCCTCAGGTGGTGACCCCGACGTGATTCGACCCGCAAGTCGAGTGCATGTCTTGTTGCAACTCAGGGCCGGTCGTCGCAGAACGAAACACCCTCCCAGACATCTCTTGGTACCCTCATATTTCACTCGGCGGGACGCCTACTGCAATTCAGGGCCGGTCGTCGCAGAACGAAGCACCCTCCCAAACTCGTGAGTATGGGGGCAGAATTCTCTAAGCCTCAGGTCAAACACCTCCACGAACTTAGGGAATTGACCAAGACCCAACTTAATAATGGGAAAAATCTGGCCGTTCCCACCAAGTCAGACCTGGTCAGTCTGCTAAAATATATTTATCAACAATGCCCAACCTACCCCGAAGAGGGGTCACTCAAAGAATCTGTATGGACTAAATTAGGAACGTATTTTCATGAGTCCCCTAGGGCTCCGCCGAAAATACTGATCACTTGGCGGATTGTCATGGAGTATTTAAAAATACACAAGAATACCATGGTCGGGGCTCCAGACCCCCCGCCGCCATATCAATTTGGCATTCAAACCCCCCCCCCCCAGATGGAATCTGTAACGGTAGCACAATTAAATGTCCAAAAGAACATGGCACGCCCTGTGTTTGCTCACTCTAGTCTAGCAGCGCAAAATGCTTTTTCAAAGATAGATGACCCAGGCTCCTTTGCCGCAGGGTCGTTTGCAAAAATTCATCAAGGGTCCAGCCAGTCCTATGGAGATTTCATTGATCAGTTGCAAAAGGCAGTTTTTAGAGAAATCCGGAATCCCATAGCACAAAAAGAACTTATTAAAAAACTTGCTTATGAAAATGCCAATGAAGATTGCAGACGTGTCATTCAGCCTCTTCTCAGCGAGCCTCATGCCGAACTGGCAGATTACATCCAAGCATGTCGAATCGTCGGCACCAATGTCCACAACATGGAAACCTTAGCAATGGCATTGCAAAACATCAAAGGGGAGGCATCTAAAAATGGCAACTGTTTTAACTGTGGCAAGCCCGGTCATTTTCGAGCACAGTGTCGTGCCCCTGGGGGCGGCGCAAACCACTCAAATTCAAATCAAAATAGGCCAAAAACTGTGTGCCCCCGTTGTAAAAAGGGCTATCACTGGGCTTCCCAGTGTCGCACAAATCCCCCTCCTCAATCTGCCAACGGTCACAATCAGAACCAGGGAAACTAGTGGGGGGGGCACTCAGCCAGCCCTCTCCCCAAGGCTGATTCTTTGTCCACATTTAACTTAAAAGAAACCTTTATAACGTCTATGCATGCTGTTGCTGCCGAAACTGTTTCTATGCAAATACCCGGACTTACATATTTTCTTCCTCTTACTTTACCTGATGTTTCTATGCCGACAAAAGTTCCCTTGCTTTGCTATCCAGCTAGAGACCTCATCTCCCGCGGTGTTCTTGCTTCCCCCTTCTTGGTTGACTCTGATGATTTTTCTTCTCTGGCTCTAATTTGCATTGTTGATGCTCCTTTGATCGTATACAAGGAAGACCTTGCTGCAATTGTGATGCCAGTGGCCCTGGAGTTTGATCCCCTTGCTTATGAGGACATGGAACCAGTTGTTCCCCCCAACCCCTCTCTTAACAACTACCGAAAGCACTCTCTTGACCACCTACTGCTTGCTTTCACTTCCACTATTCATTCTTCTAAGCCTTTTGTTACCTTTGTGTTAAATTATCGTTCCTTTTCAGGCATAACGGGACTGGAGGCTAAAACATATAAGGAACGGTTGCTAGAATTGGGTATGTCTAGTTTAACGAAGAGAAGGACAAGGGGGGGCATGATAGCAGTGTTCCAATATCTCAGGGGCTGCCATAAAGAAGAGGGAATTAAGCTATTCTCCAAAGCACCTGAAGGCAGGACAAGAAGCAACGGGTGGAAACTAATCAAGGAGAGAAGCAACCTAGAACTAAGGAGAAACTTCCTGACAGTGAGAACAATGAATCAGTGGAACAGCTGGCCTCCAGAAGCAGTAAATGCTCCAACACTGGAAGTTTTTAAGAAGAGACTGGACAGCCATTTGTCCGAAATGGTGTAGGGTTTCCTGCCCGAGCAGGGGGTTGGACTAGATGACCTCCAAGGTCCCTTCCAACTTTACTACTATTATTATTATTATTATTATTATTATTATTATAGACACCGGAACGGATATTTCAGTAATCAGAACCTCTGAGTGGCCTGCTGACTGGCCTACCACCTCTTCCCCTGCCGTCCGAGGCGTGGGAGGCATCCAAACGGCCCGAATTAGTACCTCGCCTTTGTTAGTCACTTCTTTTCACACCGACAAACAGGCACGTATTCGCCCTGTTGTTCTTCCCCTGCAAGTTAATCTTTGGGGTCGGGATCTTTTATCCCAAATTGGGGCCACATTAACCTTTTAGGAACGGCAAAAACTGCCCCCACCCCTCTATCCCTCACTCTTTTGGATCCCACTCCTGTTTGGGTGGATCAGTGGCCCTTGACAAAAGAAAAATTGGAAGCATTACAACAGCTGGTCACTAAGCAGTTTCAATTGGGCCATCTGGTCGCATCTACCAGTCCATACAACTCACCTGTTTTTGTAATAAAAAAGAAATCTGGGAATTGGAGATTTTTGCAGGATTTGCGGTTCATAAATAGACTGATTGCTCCTATGGGATCCTTCCAACTGGGACTTCCCAACCCAAATTTAATCCCCCAAAATTTTTCTTTAATTATCATGGATCTAAAGGATGCGTTTTTTTCCATCCCTCTGGATCCCAAAGATCGCCAATTGTTTGCCTTTACCATACCAGTGTTTAATAATGCATACCCATCTGAGCGTTTTGAATGGACCGTTTTGCCTCAAGGAATGATAAACAGTCCTACAATGTGCCAATATTTTATTTCCTTTTTGTTGAAGCCATTTCGTGTGAAGTATCCCACCTTTTTATTTTATCATTACATGGATGATATTTTAATTGCCTCTTCTGATTGTTTTGATGCCGTGTCCACTGTGGCCTCTGAGCTCAGAGACCATATGGCTAACAATGGACTGACAGTGGCACCCAAAAAAATTCAAACAAAAGAACCATTTTTGTACCTGGGCCATAAGGTGATGGCCTCCAATTCCTCTCCAATAGTGCCCCAACTAATACTTCCCAATCCTGCTACCCTTGTTCAGATGCAGCAATTTTGGGGAACCCTCAATTGGGCACGACCATACATGGGCTTAACCACCTCGCAATTGGCACCTCTTTTTTCAGCCCTGCAAGGTCACAAATCTCCCGGTGACAAGATTTTTCTAACATCTGAACACCTGGAAGTTCTTGAATTAATCACTCGAATGTTGTCTGTCAAATGGGTTGATCGTGTCTTGCCTGATGTTCCCTTGTCTCTCATACTTCTAAACACCCTTCTTGTACCCACTCTGGTTGTGGTTCAAATTGCCTCGCCCTTGTTGATTGTTGAATGGATGCATTTGCCTCACACTCCACGCAAAACTATCACCTCTCGTTTCTCCCTGTATGCTTCTCTGTTGTTCAAAGGACGTGCTCGATGCCGCCAACTAACAGGCACTGAGCCAGTTGCTCTTTTTGTCCCCCTGCGACTCCCTCTGTGGGAACAGGTGTACAGGGAATCCGAAGAACTCCAGGCTGCTCTAGCCCAGTGGCCAGGACAGGCTAAGTACCATTTTCCTGCTGATCCTCGTCTGACTCTTGTCCAAACTGTCCCAGTGAAATGGCAATCTCCATGTGTGTCCTTTCCTATTCCTTCTGCCCCCACAGTCTTTGCAGATGGAAGCGCCCACACAGGCGTTTGTACTTTCTTACAAGATGGTGTTTGGCAAACCCATCGCACTCATGGCCACAAGTCTGCCCAAAGGGCTGAAATGGCCGCTTCTGTATTGGCTTTCTCCATGTTTAAAGATTCTGCCTTTAACTTGATTGTTGACTCCTTGTATGTTGCTCATGTTGTTAGTAATATCTTTCAGTCCTATCTTTCACCTTCGTTAGATACATCTCTAATGGCTCTTTTTTGTCAGCTACAAGACTTAATCCATGCCCGTGTCCACCCTTTTTTTATCGCCCACATCCGAAGTCACCAGCCCTTTCCAGGCATGCTGACAGAAGGTAACGCAAGGGCGGATGCGGCAGCAAAGGAGCCTTTAGCAAAGGAACCTTTGGGTAAAGAGTCTCATCAATTTTTTCCCATGACTCTGCTCACGGCCTGGGAAAGTCATAGCTACTTTCACCAAAATAAAAAAGCCCTCATGAAACAGTTGTCATTGACATCGGCCGAGGCTTCGGCCATCATCCAGCAATGTGCTACCTGCAGTTTGCAAGCACATGCTATACCCATGGGAGTCAATCCACGCGGGTTGGCCACTTGCTCCCTATGGCAAATGGATGTCACTCAATATTCCCCTTTTTCCCCGTGGAAGTTTTTACATGTTTCAATTGATACCTTTTCAAATTTCATTATGGCCTCCCCCCAAAGGGGCGAGGCTACCAAGCACGTAATTAATCATTGTCTCCGTACATTTGCAGTGATGGGATGCCCCAAAGAATTAAAAACAGATAACGGCTCAGCGTATTGCAACGCGCCGTTTTCCTCCTTTTGTCAGAAATGGGGAATTGTCCACAAGTTTGGGATTCCTTGGAATTCTACCGGTCAAGCGATCGTTGAACGTGCTAATCAGACCCTAAAAAACATGCTAAAACGATTCGAACAGGAGAAAATAACTCCTGGCCTCCCCTCACTGCAAGATACCTTAAATCGAGCACTTTATTCTCTCAATTTTCTGAACCTCACAGGCACTCCGCCTCTGTCGGCAGCGCAACGCCACTTTGCCACGCCAGAGTCACCGACAACCAAAGATTTGCGCCCTCCAGTGTACTATCGCGAGTTGCCTGATCCTACTTGGAAAGGTCCGGCTGATCTCATCACCTGGGGGCGAGGCTACGCAGCAATTTAACTGCCTGATCGAGTATTGTGGGTGCCAGGGAAGCAAGTGAGACCCTACCTTTGCAAACCTGCGGCCCCACCCATTGCATCGGAGCCTGATCCTCCCTCACATCATGATGCCTGAATCCATTCCTGACTTCGGAGGGAAACCAGACCCCTCGCTTTTCCCACCGCTTCCCGAGTATGGACTTCCGGATAGCCCCCCGATCTACCAGGAAAACGGTCGGGGGTCCTCCGAAGACTCCCCTCCTCCCTATAAGGATCCGCCACGATGTCCCTTCATTCGAGGTGATCTGACATTTACTGATTTGCTAACCGCGCGCATGTCTTGCTCGCATTTTGTATATCATTTCATAATATTGACATTGTTTATGCTATGTATTTTTTTGGCTATGTGGGTGGCCTTTGCAGAGGGTGACAAGGCTAAAAATACCAATCAGAAAAATCCAAACTGGAACCAGACTACAACTCCTTCGCAGAGTGCGCAGGGAGGTGGATGCCAGTTGTGACCGGTGCATCGTTGAGGTAAAACAAGGTCTGTCAACTGTTCTTACCCTGATTCATTCCAATATTGTACCGACTCCCTGTCCCCAGAAATCTTCTTGTATTTTTAACAAAACTCAATATGTGACCTGCGCCAACAGGTTGTCATTCACGTGTCATAACCCGGCCCTGCCCACACGGTATAACATCTCCGTTTGGGCAGGCATTGGGGTTGTCAAGGGACCGCCTCAAGCAGCTCGGTTATGGTACGTGAATCACACAGTGGTCACTAAAGCCAAAATTTGGGCTATAACCTTTGATGTCTGCAGTGCCATGTCAAAAAAAATCCTTCCGTGGCTGTGGGACACAACCTGCTGGTTATAACAACGATCACAAGTACTTGTGCACTAGACCCCAACCCCTAGAGCCTTATCAGTTTCCACAGCCCTGCATCGGTTGGTACAACTACCAAAACACAGCCTGGCGGGCAATTTGTCTGCACACGAATGGGGGATACAGGGGTTGCTATAATCCACTCAATACTAACCAGCACCTTGTTCGTTCCTTTGTCCGACAATCAAATAGCAACAAGGTAACCATAGAAATAGAAAAAAATCATCCCCCCATGGAAACCTATGGCATAGGCATTGATGGATCTGGAAGAGACCCATTGACACACATCACCATAAAGGTCCAGAACTTGGAGAATGTTCAAAGAATTGAATGGTCAGTTTATGATCATCTAGCCAAATTAGAGGCCAAAGCGTCTCCCCTAATATCTGACAAAGCACGAAACCTTTTCATAGAATTTGCAAAACAAATAGGCTCTGCATTGGGTGTTAAAAATTGTTTCGTTTGCGGAGGTACCAACATGGGGGAACAATGGCCATGGGAGGTTCATGAAGCAGATCCTGAGTATTTAAACAATCAAACAACATTTGCTAATTTTACTTTTAGAAACCTGAAAGACCCTGCGGTGTGGACCTTGACTACAAATGTTATAGGAACTAATTGCTTTTTCAAGAATGGCTCCATCCCTGTTGGTATGCTTCTTTGCCGTGGACAATGGGAAGAAGGTCAGTGGGTGTCCCCCACCAACGAGTCCACTCCTGCACTATTAAATCATACCTTTTTCAATTATCTCAACAGGTCTTCTCTCAATTGGACAGCACCGCAAGGCATGTATTGGGTATGCGGTTCCTTTGCATACGAGTACTTACCTCCAGACTGGTTAGGGGCTTGTGTGTTAGGGTGGATCAAACCTTCCTTTTTCCTCCTTCCCCTGACTGCTAAACAGACCCTGGGTGCCCCGGTGTATGACAATTGGGGTAGAAAAAAGAGGGATGTGCCCTCGGAAGGCTATGCAGGTATACGGGTGGGCAACTGGAAGGACGATGAATGGCCACCCGAAAGAATCATTGCCTACTACGATCCTGCCACTTGGGCTGAGGATGGGTCCTGGGGTTATAGGACCCCCATATATATGCTTAATCGCATTATTCGCTTGCAGGCTGTGCTTGAGTTACGCAGCCGATGCATTTCAGCCGCTTTAACCGTTCTTGCCACTGCTCAGGACAAGCTGCGCACCGCTGTTTACCAAAATCGCTTGGCTTTGGATTATCTTCTTGCTAAGGAGGGAGGAGTGTGTGGAAAATTTAATTTGACCAACTGTTGTTTGGAAATTGATGAAACCGGAAAGGTAGTTGCAGATTTGACTAAGGAACTCCGTAAGCTGGTCCATGTGCCTGTACAAAAATGGACTGGGATCTTGGATGAAGGAGGATTTTTGGGGCGGGATTTTTAGGAACTGGAAGCAAGCAGCCTTCATGTTTGGTGTAATCTTGTTAGGTCTCCTTTTACTTCCCTGCCTGATTCCCCTTCTTCGAAACTTGATACAAAGCACTGTGGAGGGTATGGTGGACAAGAGGACCATACACCTGGTTAGGTACAAGAAACTGCCAACCATGGACATACCGGACCCTTTAGCCATAACCCTTAGCAGTGAAGAAGATGATTTTTCCTTTAATTAGAAAAAGACAGGGGAGATGTTGGAGTTGTAGCCCCCTCCTCGCCCCCTCCTTGCCCTTTGTTTGCCCTTTCTTGAGGAAACATCTGCGGCAAAGCTCGCTAGCTCGTAACACAAATGGCAAACCGCATGACAGTTAAACAGGATGTTATGCAGAACTAAGCTCGAGAAGGCACTAACCACAGGGTTTTGTTTTGTGTAGCCAGGTGGGCAATATAGGTCAAACATGACATGTACTCTTGACATGCTCTGAGACTAAGTAATGGGAGTGGTTTTAAGCTTATGGCGCAGCAAGAAATTATATGTATGGCACAAATGTATCACATGTAATCAATGCTTATTTGCATACTGTAATCAATAAAGTAGTTCCCGGACTTCGGTTCGGGGCAGTTCCACCCCAAGAAAACCTCCGTGTCAGGAGCCTTCTTCCGTGTATTCAGCCATTCGTGGGATCTGCCCCACGTATGGGGGGATAGCAAAAGTGGTATCCCCTCAGGTGTGACCGTATTTCAACTTGCAAAAGAGAGGTTCTTTCTGCTGACAAAGAATAGCCTCAAGTTGTTATCAGCCGTGGTTGCACAAATTTAAGGCATTTTTTTGGGCTGCTCTCACCGATTTGGCCTGTAACGAGGTGCACTATCAGTCTACTGCAACTCCCTGCAATCAGCAGGAAGCAAAACACAAACACACGTTCCCATCACACACAGGTCCCGATCTGGGGAAGGGACATTTTGCAAAATGAAGCAAAGCAAGTCCGGGAATAGGAAGCTAAAGCAAGGAAAAGCAGGAGAGCAGAAGAGGAGGAGGGAAACAGGACTCAAGAGTTAAAAGAAAAGAGTATTTGAAGGTCAGGGTCGAACGGTGGTGTCCTTAGCGCTCTCTGAGCTTGGCTGCTTTCCTTGCAGATGTTTCATTAAACAGCTGTTCCAAGATTTGAGGGGCTGCCGCAGAGTGGAGGGGGAGGGGGTGTGTCAACCTATTTTTTCCAAAGCACCCGAAGGCCGAACCGAGGAATAACGGATGGAAACTGATCAAAGAGAGATTCAGCCTGGAAATTAAGGAGAAACTTCCTGACAGTGAGGACAATTCGCCCGTGGAACGGAAGTCGCCCCCAGATGTGGTGGGAGCTTCATCCCTGGAAGCTTCCAAAAAGAGACCTGGATTGCCATCTGTCAGAAATGGTGGAAGGGTCTCCTGCTTGGGTGGTGGTGGTGGGGGGATGGACTAGATGACCTCCAAGCTCCCTTCCAACTTTATTATTCTGTAGGGGGTCTCCTGCTTCAGCAAGGGACTGGACTAGAACTTTTCAAAAACTTTTGGAAAAAAGAGGGACCCCCCCCCTCTTGTGGGATGCTCTGTTTTCAGGTCCGGTGGACACCGGGGGCTTCTTCCCAGAGCCCCCAAAGGGGAGCAAAATAATCTGTGGGAAGTAAGTGGTCTCTGAGCTTTTCTAGGTCTAGCAATGAGTTTGGGCTACTGTTGGGTCTTCCTTTCCTTTCCTTTCCCTTCCTTTCCTTTCTTTCCACTTTCCTTTCCCTCTTTCCTTCCTCCTTTCCTTTCCCTCCTTTTCTTTCCTTTCACTTTCCTTTCCTTCTTTCTTCCTTCTTTCCTTCCTTCCTTCTTTCTTTTTCTTCCTTCCTTCCTTCCTTTCCCCTTTTCCTTCCTTCCCTCTCTCCCTTCCTTCCTCCCTTCCTCTTCTTTATCTCCTTCCTTCCTTCTTTTTCTCCTTCCTTTTTCTTTCTCTCCTTCCTTCTCCATTTCCTTCCTCCCTTCCTCCTTCCCTTCCCTATTTCTCTTCCTTCTACCTTCCTTCCTTTTTCCCTCCGTCCCTCCCTCTTCTTTCTCTCCTTCGTTCCTCCCTTTTCCTTTCTTTTTCTTTCCTCCCTCTCCTTCCTTCCTTCCTTCCTTCCCTCTCACTCCTACCCTATTTCCTTCCTTCCCCTCCATTTTCTTCCTCCCTCCCTCCCTCTCTCCCAACATCAATCTTGTAGGATTATTCACGTGTTATTTTAACTTATTTTATCGGGTTCCATTTAAAGGCCTGGCCCCTTGGCAAGCCCACTGAAAAAACAAAGGAGCCAGGAAATCCATCTAGCGGGAATCCCACGGTGATCGTTCTACTCTGCCAAAGCTCTTAAGCCAAAGTTTTCGCAAACGTTTTCCTTCATTACCCAGAACTGCTTATCAGAAAGTCAACTTTGCCACCTTTTAATCTAAGCCACCTCCCTCCACCGGAGGGGTTAAAATTATTTTGCAAAACTTTGGTCCGCGTAACTCCGATCTCCTTCACCTGATCCCTTCCAATGGGTGTTAAGACTTCTGTACAGGTAGCTTATTGTCAGAGAGTGCATAGCCTTATTGCGTGAGATAAGCCAGGGGTAAACACAGTAAATAGTGATTTGTATTAAATGGTGGTTTATCTGACACTATCTATAATATCATACACCAGGAACAATAGATATACACGTGCTAATACAGCAGGATCCAACAAACCACAGTTACAGCAGGAAACGGAAGAGAGAGAACACAGCAGCAGAGCTTTCCCTTTATACAATGGCTCTTAAAGAGACTCAGACCCTGCTGAGTGATTCTTATCATTACATTACATCTTAACACTACCATCAGAACCCATCATATAAGTACAGCTCGTCCTCAACTTACAACGGTTCGTTTAGTGATGGTTCGAAGTTACAACGGCATTGAAAACAGGGGCTTATGTGTTTCACACTTACGGCCGTTGCGGCCTCCCCGCGCTCACGCGATCAAAATTCAGACGCTTGGCCACCGACTCATATTGATGACGGTCGCAGCATCCCCGGGGACAGGCGATACCCCTTTTGTGACCTTCAGACGAGCAAAGTCAATGGGGGGGTGGAAGCCAGATTCGCTTAACGACCGTGTGACCAACTCAACAACCGCAGCAATTCACTTAGCAACCGTCTCGCTTAGCAATCCAAATTTGTTTACATCGTTTTGTGTAAGTAAAAAAAGTTGAGGTTGACGATCTTAACCAGTAAAAATGTTTAGAACATTGTAGGAAAAACAAATGTAAACAAGACCTGTAAACAGGATCTATGATGAGACAGCCAGAATGACTAGATGGAAAAGGAATACTATATGGATGTGATTATTATTTGTAGAAGTACTAGAAAACTTCTATGTTGAATTACCATTTATTAAAACAATGAATTGTGTTTACCTAAGGTTGGTAAAAGAGAACACTATGGGGAAAAGAGAAAATCGTTTAAAGCTATTAGGTGGATTATAGATTATAGAATTTAACTGTTAGTGAATGTTTGATAAATGTAAACCCAGACAAGACATTGGTAGTGACAGATTTGATCTTCCTGGCCTCCAAGATCACCGCAGATGGGGACTACAGCCAAGAAATCAAAAGACGCTTGCTCCTGGGGAGGAAAGCTATGGCAAATCTAGACAGCATACTAAAAAGCAGAGATGTCACCCTGCCAACAAAAGTGCGTATAGTCCAGGCCATGGTTTTCCCAGTTGCAATGTATGGCCGTGAAAGTTGGACCATAAGAAAGGCTGAGCGCCAAAGAATGGAGGCCTTTGAACTCTGGTGCTGGAGAAGACTCCTGCGAGTCCCCTGGACTGCAAGTCGATCCAACCGGTCAGTCCTGGAGATCAACCCCGACTGCTCTTTAGAAGGCCAGATCCTGAAGTGGAAACTCAAGTACTTTAGCCACCTAATGAGGATTCACTGGAGAAGGGCCTAATGCTGGGAAAGATGGAGGGCAAGAGAAGAAGGGGACGACAGAGAATGAGGGGGCTGGATGGAGTCACTGAAGCAGGAGGCGTGAGCTTCAGAAGATGGCGGAGGACAGGAAGACCTGGAGGAACGTTGTCCATGGGGTCGCGATGGGTCGGACATGACTTCGCAACTAACAACAACAACGTTAAAAAATTAATTGCTAATTTAAGCCGAAGACTACCCGTCCCTATGAGGGGGGGCATCATAACTTACTTAGCAGCCGGTCGTTAAACCGAGGACTACCCGTCCCCCTGAGGGGGGGGCATCATAACTTACTAAGCAGCCGGTCGCTAAGCCGAGGACTGTATAGTACGGTGCAGCCACAATTAAAGTCAAACAGAATATTCTTTCTGGATTTCCAGAGGAACAACCTCAGGCATTTTGTGGCTGTTTTTTGACCTCATGCAGGAAATATTTAAGCAGCCAGTCAACTTTCTTTTGCTGGCTTGTCAAGTCAACAAG
Organism: Crotalus tigris; assembly: GCF_016545835.1. Classification (NCBI taxonomy): domain Eukaryota; kingdom Metazoa; phylum Chordata; class Lepidosauria; order Squamata; family Viperidae; genus Crotalus; species Crotalus tigris. Next base: position 15,420 of record NW_024097776.1, on the reverse strand, counting down.
GATATTTTTTTAAAATAAAATAAAAAAAATCAAAATTCTAGCGTAAACCAGTTAGAAGAGAAGCCAGCCATGGTGGCTGCCCAACAGGTTAATGATATGGAACGACTCTGGAAAAATAAAATTTCTCACAATTGCAGGCAGTTTTTAAGAAAGTTTAAACATGCGGTGCTCCAGCTGTTGTTCTGATACGGAATTCTGATAGAATAGAATAGAATAGAATAGAATAGAAAATAGAATAGAATAAACAGAAAATAGAATAGAATAAATAGAAAATAGAATAGAATAGAATAAATAGAAAATAGTATAGAATAGAATAAATAGAAAATAGTATAGAATAAATGGAAAATAGTATAGAATAGAATAAATAGAAAATAGAATAGAATAGAATAAATAGAAGATAGTATAGAATAGAATAAATGGAAAATAGTATAGAATAGAATAAATAGAAAATAGAAAATAGAATAGAATAGAATAGAATAGAATAGAATAGAATAGAATAGAATAGAATAGAATAGAAGCTGGAAGGGACCTTGGAGGTCTTCTAGTCCAGCCCCCTGCTCAAACAGGAGAACCTATGCAATCTCAGACAACTGACTGTTTAGACCATCAATCTCCTGATACGTTTTTCCCAATTTTTAGTTTCCCATTAATGTTTAAATTTAACGTTTAAAATTTATACTTTCCAAGTTTTAAATTACCCCAATTTCCTTTATCACAATTCATCCCAGGATCTTACATCAGCCGGTTAATAATGCAATATAATATTCTTATTTTCTAGTAGTTTCCAAATGTCTTAAAATTTAACAACCCAAATTTCTCTTATTTCGACATTTAATACTTCCCCTTTTTTCTCGCAATCTCTACTCTCCGAATTTTGATCGCGTTGCGACAGCCGCTAAGCGTGAAAACGCTCACTTTCTCCGTGCTGTTGCACCCTCGAACCGTCACTAAACGAACCGCCATAAATTGAGGACCGCTTTTATTTAATACACTGCACGTTTAAACATTTTAAGACTTTTTTCACGAAAGCAAAAAACCAAAAAATCATCCTCTCTCTCTTTTTTTTAAAACAGGGATTTAGGGTTACAACTTTACACAATTTTACCGTGTTTTGGGGCTGCATTTAGAAAAGCCACTTTATCCATTCAAAAAGACACTTTGGGGGGTGTCGATGGACCTCAAACTCCCCAAATAAATTCAACAAAGAGAAGATGTCAACCTTCGTGACTTTAAATTTTAAAAAAACAAAACGAGGGAATTTTGTCACGCCTGCAGATCCGAAATCAGGAACTGATTAAGCTCCGGTCTACAACACTCAACGGATGAGAAGGGCTGATTACCAAAGTTGTTTACGAGGCAATCGCAACAACAGGTGTGATTAAGCAACCTGTTTGCAGGTAGCATTAAGGGAACAGGATGTCTCAAGAGGCCGACTCTCTCGGTGGCCATGTCAGGTCTTCTTTTGCCCAAGGAAGTCTGCAGAAAACAGCTCAGCCTGAGGAAGTCTAGATGGTCTTCCAGAAACCCCATCTGGAGGTCATATTCCGAACCCGCCACCGCTGTAGAAGTGTCCAAATCCAGCGGGAACTTTTTCTGAGTGTAATTGTTTTCTTGCAGACGTTTCATGATCCAAACTAGGCACAACGTCGTCAGATGCTGATTGTGTTCTCCTAGTTTGGGTCATGAAACTTCTGTAGGAAAAAAAGATCCAGCTCAGAGAGTCCTCCCCCTCCTCCTCCTCCTCCTCCTCCTTCTCCTCCTTGCAAATACATTCCTTCTAGTACTGAGGTTGTTCCCTAGTTTAAGTCATGAAACATCTGCAAGGAAACCACCCAGCTCAGAGAGCACCAGGGACCACACAGTCCTCCTCCTCTTCCTCGCAAACGCATTCCTTCTAATACTGATGATTCTCCCTAGTTGAGGTCATGACACTTCTGCAGGAAAACAACTAAGAGAGCACCAAGGACCCCACAGTCCTCCTCCTCCTCCTCTCCATTACATAAATCCCACTCTTTTCCAGCACTGATGATGTTACCTAGTTGGGTCATGAAACGTCTGCAAGAAAACAACTCAGCTCAGAGAGCACCAGGACCCCACAGTCCGTCCTTCCTTCCTTCCTTCCTTCCTTCCTTCCTTCCTTCCTTCCTTCCTTCCTTCCTTCCTTCCTTCCTTCCTTCCTTCCTTCATTCCTCCTCCTCCTCCTCCTCCTATTCTAGTACTGATGATGTTACCTAGTTGGGTTATGAAATGTCTGCAAGAAAACAACCCAGCTCAGAGAGCACCAAGGACCCCACAGTCCTTCTCCTCCTCCTCCTCCCCCTCCTCCTCCTCCTCCTCCTCCTCCTCCTCTTCCTCCTCCTCTCCCTTCTAGCACTGATGATGTTCCCTAGTTTGGGTCATGAAACGTCTGCAAGAAAACAACCAAGCACCAAAGACCTTTTTTTTCAACCCCGAGCTACAAAGATTCTCTTTTTTTGGACCCTTTCCCTAAACTGTGATCTAGCTGGAAGCAGATCAGAGGCCGTGGATCCCAGGAAGACCTGGCTGAATTCCACCCTTAACGATGACTCATTTGGGATGGAGGCCTCGGACAAGATGTTCCTGAGCGTGCGGGTCACGTCTTTCTTGGGAATCCATCCCTGCCCTCCCCCCATCTCCTGGGTCTTTCTCTATCTCAAGACAGTTGTTGAGGGCCGAGTACTGCTTTACAACTCCTTAGTAAAGCCACACCTGGAAGCCTGCATCCAGTTTTGGTCACCCCCTTACAAAAAGATCTTGAGACTTCAGGAAAAGGGTAAAGTAGAGCAACTAAGATGATTAAAGGCTAGGAGACAACAACATATGAAGATTTGGGCATGGCTAGTCTAGAGAAAAGAAGGTCTAGGGGTGATATGACCGCAGTATTCCAGTATCTGAGGGGCTGCCACAAAGAAGGAGGGGGGTCAAGCTGTTCTCCAAAGCACCAGAGGGCAGGACAAGAAACAATGGTTGGAAACTGATCAAAGAGAGAAGCAACCTGGAACTAAGGAGAAACTTCCTGACAGTGAGAACAATCAATCAGTGGAACAGCTTGCCACCAGAAATCGTGGGCGCCCCATCACTGGAGATTTTTAAGAAGAGACTGGGCATTCACCTGTCTGAGATGGTATAGGTTCTCCTGCTTGAGCAGGGGGCTGGACTAGAAGACCTCCAAGGTCCCTTCCAGCTCTATTCTGATTAATTAAGTTTTGGGACTTGCAGATCAGGCAGCCTTGTGAAAAAGGTGGAAAGTTCACCCCACGTGAAAAGGGTGAAATTTGGAAGGAGCAAGGAAGGGCTGACGGATCTGCTTCGCCTTCCCCAACATGGTCTCCAGCCCTGGTGAGGCTAGCTCCAAGGTCCTAATCTGTCCAATTTCAAGATTAGGATAGGATAGGATAGGATGGGATAATAGAATAGAATAGAACAGAATAGAATAGAGTGGAATGGAATGGAATAGAAAGAAATAGACATAGAAATAAGGAATAGAATAGAATAGAATATATGGAATGGAATGAAATAGAAATAAGAAATAAGGGAATAGAATAGAATAGAATAGAATAGAATAGAATAGAATAGAATAGAATAGAATAGAATGGAATGGAATGGAATGGAATGGAATAGAAATAAGAAATAGAATAGAATAGAATAATGAAAGAATAGAATAGAATAGAATAGAATAGAATAGAATAGAATAGAATAGAATAGAATAGAATAGAATAGAATAGAATAGATGGAATGGAATGAAATAGAAATAAGAAATAAGTTAATAGAATAGAATAGAATAGAATAGATGGAATGGAATGAAATAGAAATAAGAAATAGAATAGAATAGAATAATGAAAGAATAGAATAGAATAGAATAGAATAGAATAGAATAGAATAGAATAGAATAGATGGAATGGAATGAAATAGAAATAAGAAATAAGTTAATAGAATAGAATAGAATAGAATAGATGGAATGGAATGAAATAGAAATAAGAAATAGAATAGAATAGAATAATGAAAGAATAGAATAGAATAGAATAGAATAGATGGAATGGAATGAAATAGAAATAAGAAATAAGTTAATAGAATAGAATAGAATAGAATAGAATAGAATAGATGGAATGGAATGAAATAGAAATAAGAAATAGAATAGAAATAATGATAAGAATAGAATAGAATAGAATAGAATAGAATAGAATAGAATAGAATAGAATAGAATAACAAGAGTTGGAAGGGACCTTGGAGGTCTTCTAGTCCAGCCCCCTGCTCGGGCAGGAGAACCCATAGTACCAATTTCGTGAAATCTGGCACAGACAAGGGGAAGCCGAGCTGTTGGCAGAGACAAACCTAAAAATGCACGGGCGGGGGGGGGTCTCTGCTCGATCCTCCCCATCCCACCCACACCCTTTTGCCTCCCCCCTCCCCACCTCCTTTTAGCCTCACCTTCTGCAGGTTGCAGCTCTTGGAAAGATGCCTGGGGAAGGGGCGCTCGCCGGCTGGCTCCCCATCAGCCTCCCCTCCTGGGGGGCTCTCCTCTTCCGGGGTCATCTGGGCTGGCACGAAGTGGGCATCTGTCCGGGGGAATCGCAGCAGCAGCAGCAGCAGCGCCCCTCCCCACCCAGCTGCTTTCCAAACCTTTCTGGGGAGGGGGGGCCGCTTTTCCCGACTTGATTGAGGGGGGGGCAACGGGGACCCCCCCAAACCCACCCCCCCACGCCTTCAAGGGAACCTTAAGCACCCCCCTCTCCCCTGCCAGCTCCGGCCAGGGGGTTCCAGGGTGGGGTTAAGGGGGGGGGCTCCTTCAAATCGCCCCAGCGGTGGTGGTGGGATTGCGCCCACGGGGGGGGGGGGAACCCAGCGCCTCCCGATGGCCCCCCACGAAATGCCAAATTTGCTGGCCGGCTTGCAAAATGTGCAGCTCTGCCAACTTCGGGGGGGGGTGGTCTTTGCAAAGCTGGAGGGGTTGCAAAAAAGACAAAGAGGGGCGGTGTGTGCGGGGGGGGGTCTCATGCAACCCGGGCCCCCGCCGTCTCGCCCTCCATCCAGCGCCTGGCTTTCTCCCCAGCCGCAGCCCGAGAGGTCCGACTCCCGTCCAGCCTTTTTTTTTTTTTTCTCCTTTCCAGAGACTGGCAAGCGCAGGCAGGGCCGGCTTGGTCCAATGGCGGGACGCCGTGTCTGGAAAGGGCAGCTCCTCTAGCCAATGGGCGGAGGCGAAGGGAGGTCCGGGCCCCGCCTCCCCACGCCTTTTCCCATGGGAAGGGGGGAGAAAGGGAAGGCGGAGCCGGAGGGTTCGATCTCCCGGGGCAACCCCGGGGATTAGAACGCGGTGACGTCACCGCGGGGGAAAGTTGCCGGCGGGTTGCGCTGCCTTGCTGGCTTAAAGCTTCGGTGGGCGGGCGGGTCTCTGTGTGTTTTGTGTGTGTGTTTGTGTGTGTTTTTCTGTTCTCTCTCTGTCTCTCTCTCTCTCACACTCACTCACTCACTCAATCTCTGTGTGTGTGTGTGTGTGTGTGTGTGTGTGTGTGTGTGTGACCCCTGCCTTCCCGTGTGCCAGACTGGATCTAGTGCATTAATGCACGCGTGGGTGCAAATTAATTGTGAGAAGGACCTTGGAGTCCTCGTGGACGATCACTTGACTATGAGTCAGCCGTGTGCAGCAGCCGCCAAAAAAGCTAACACAATCCTGGGTTGCATAAACAGAGGCGTAGAGTCAGGATGACCTGAAGTATTAGCACCGCTTTATAAAACCCTAGTGAGGCCACACTTGGAATACTGCAGCCAATTTTGGTCACCGTATCACACACACACACAAAAAAGTGGTGAGATTTTGGAAAAAGTGCACAGAAGAGCAACTAAGATGATCCAAGGCCTGGAGACCAAAACATAGAAAGAACGGTTGCGGGACCTGGGTTTGGCTAATCTAAAGAAAAGAAGAAATAGGGTAGACATGATAGCAGTGTTCCAGTATTTGAGGGGCTGCCACAAAGAAGTGGGGGTTCAGGTTGTTCACCAGAGCATCCAAGGGAAGGACAAGAAACAATGGTTGGAAGCTGATCAAAGAGAGAAGCAACCTGGAATTAAGGAGAAACTTCCTAATAGTGAGGACAATTAACCAGTGGAACAGCTTGCCACCAGAAGTCGTGGGTGCTCCATCATTGGAGGTTTTTAAGAAGAGACTAGACATTCACCTGTCTGGGACGGTATAGGTTCTCCTGCTTGAGCAGGGGGCTGGACTAGAAGACCTCCAAGGTCCCTTCCAGATTCTATTCTATTCTATTCTATTCTATTCTATTCTATTCTATTCTTATCATTATTTCTATTCTATTCTATTCTATTCTATTCTATTCTATTCTATTCTATTCTATTATCATTATTTCTATTCTATTCTATTTTTATCATTATTTCTATTCTATTCTATTCTTGTCATTATTTCTATTCTATTCTATTCTATTCTGTTCTGTTCTATTCTATTCTATTCTATTCTATTCTATTCTATTCTATTCTATTCATCTTAAGCCCAGGACTCTTCAATATCTTTATCAATGACTTAGATGGGGGAATACAAGGGGAACTCATCAAATTTGCAGATGACAATAAACTGGCAGGAAGAGCCAACACCCCAGAAGATAAACTTGGGATCCAAAAAGATCTTGACAGACTTGAACAATGGGCCCTATCCAACAAAATGATATTTGGTTTGGTTAATCTAGAGAAAAGGAGGATGAGGGGGGACAAGATAGCAGTGTTCCAATATTTCAGAGGCAGCCCCAAAGAAGAGGGAGTCAAGGTATTCTCCAAAGCGCCGAGAAGCAACGGATGGAAACGAATCAAGGAGAGAAGCAACCTGGAACTAAGGAGAAACTTCCTGACAGGGAGAACAATTAACCAGTGGAACCGCCTGCCTCCAGAAGCTGTGAATGCGCCAACACTGGAAGGTTTTAAGAAGAGACTGGACAGCCATTTGTCCAAAATGGTATCAGGTCTCTTGCTTGAGCAGGGGGTTGGACTAGATGACCTCCGAGGTCCCTTCCAGCTCTGTGCTGATTCTGATTCATAAGTGGAAGGCATTGGCGGACATCAAGTCTACAAGAGCTGGGCAGAAACGCTACCCTTCCCTGGGCCAGCTGTGTTGCAAGAACTTTTAATTTGATGTCCCTTCCCAGCTAAGTGCAAAGATGGAGTAGTGGAACAGTAAAATAACAAAACAACGTGCCTCCCCCTTTCCTGGTGCCTCTTAAAAGGCCATCAGGGATCTGGAGGTCAGCACTGGTGGAGGAGATAAAGGAAGGAAAAGACGTAAAGAGAAATTTAACTGCTCCTTGCTCCGCTCCAATCTCTCTTTCTCTCTCTCTCTCTCTCTTTTTTGCCAAAGTTAATTTGAGCTGGGTGATGATAGGTTTGGATGCAGAAGGGGGGGCAGGAAAGAGCAGAGATATGATCCAGAGACTTTTGCAGCCAGATCCCATTTCTTTCCTGCTCTGGTTGCTGATAGGGATGTTTTCCCCGCTCACTGGTGATACGCAAGAGACAGGAAAGCCTCAGAGATCCCCCCAGTGGCTCTGGTTATCTCTTGCTGTGCTTGGATAGAATTAGAACTGCAGCATTGATGGTGATTTGGATCCCGGGATAAACACTGGGAGGGACCAGCAGTGGTGTAACTGGTATTGTGGTGTGGGAAGTCAGCCCCCCCCCTCCCGAGAAGGAAATATTAAAAAGGCAGAAAAATATAATAATAATAATGATAATAATAATGATGATGATGATAATAATAATAATAATAATAATAATAGTAAGGCTGCCTTTTACAATTGACTAATAGCGAATTTGTCAATGCCAATGGTGTTCAAGTGGTGCTCCAGTTGTTTTGGGATTGCACCCAAGGAGCCTATGACTATTGGTACTACCCTTGCTTGCTTTTGCCACAGTCTTTCTATTTCTATTTGTAGGTCTTTGTATTTTGTATCTTCTCCAGTTCTTTCTCTTCTATTCTGCTGTCTCCAGGCACTGCCACATCCACTATCCAGACTTTTTTGTCTTTTTATCGACAATTGTTAAGTCTGGGGTGTTATGTTGCAGGTGCTTGTCTGTTTGAATTCTGAAGTCCCAGAGCAGTTTAATTTTATCATTTTCTATGACTTTCTCTATTTTATGATCCCACCAGTTTTTGCTTACAGGCAAATGATATTTTTTGCAGATCTTCCAATGCACCATTGTTGCTACTTTGTCATGCCGCTGCTTGTAGTCAGTCTGTGCAATCTTCTTGCAACAGCTTACCAGGTGGTCCACTGTTTCTTCAGCTTCTTTGCATAGGCGGCACTTACTGTCTGTTGCTGTCTTCTCAATTTTGACTTTTATATGCATTTGTCCTTAAGGCTTGGTCTTGTGCAGCCAGAATTAGTCCCTCGGTCTCTTTCTTCAATTTTCCTGCTCTTAGCCATTGCCAGGTTTTATTATTATCTGCTTTCCCAGCTATTTTTTTCATGTATTGGCCATGTAGTGCTTTGTCTTCCCATGCCTCTATTCTGTTCTTCATTTGGTCTTTCTTGTAGGCCAGTTTGGTCTCTCCAGTAGTCAGTAAGCCTTCCTGATATACTAATTTCAGTGCATCTTCATCATTGTTCTTCAGATATTCTTCCAAAGCCATTTTTTCTTCTTCAACCATCTGATGTACTTGTAGCATTCCACGCCCACCTATTTGCCTTGGTAGATAAAGTCTATCAATGTCACTGCGTGGATGAAGGGCATGATTCATTGTCATTATTTTTCTGGTCTTCCTATCCATTGCTTTTAGTTCTGCTTGAGTCCAGTCCACTATTCCAGCTGTGTACCTGATGACTGGAATTGCCCAGGTGTTGTTGTTGTTGTTATTATCATCATTATTATCATTATTATTATATTTTTCTGCCCTTTTAATATTTCCTAGTCAATTGCAAAAGGCGGCCTTACTAGGAACTGCTTCCATCCTGCGACGATACCTGTAATACCATCAAACATCCACATCTGCCTATCCCAGGTCCTGAGTAAGGACTCGATAGGTAGACAAAATGCCAAATCCAGTCTGAACATCTGGCTGACTGTGCGATGATTCATAATGATGATGATGATGATGATGATGATAAAGTTGGAAGGGACCTTGGAGGTCATCTAGTCCAACCCCCTGCTCAGGCAGGAGACCCTATACCATTTCGGACAAATGGCTGTCCAGTCTCTTCTTAAAAACTTCCAGTGTTGGCGCATTCACCGCTTCTGGAGGCAGGCTGTTCCACTGGTTCATTGTTCTAACTGTCAGGAAGTTTCTCCTTAGTTCTAGGTTGCTTCTCTCCTTGATTAGTTTCCACCCGTGGCTTCTTGTCCTGCCTTCAGGGGCTTTGGAGAATAGCTTGACTCCCTCTTCTTTGGGGCAGTCCCTGAGATACTGGAACACAGCTATCATGGGAGGTGGGAGGCCGGCGGGCGCAGGGAGGGTTGCTGGCACGCGTGGGGCCCGGCGGGTGCCTTACCTCCCTTGGGCTGGGCCAGCTGGTGGCCCAGACTGTGGTCGGCCTGCGCCGTCTCTGCCCCTTGCCAGCTACGCCTCGGCCAGCGCAGGGGGCGGCACCACGCATGTGTGGCGCTCCCGGGCAGGGAAAGTCCTTGACTTACGACCGGTTGGGTAGTCCTCGACTTACGACCGGTTGGGGGTCGTGGCATTAAAAAGGTTGAGAATCACTGAACTAAGATGATCCAAGGCCTGGAGACTAAAACATACGAAGAATGGCTGCAGGACTTGGGTTTGGCCAGTCTAAAGAAAAGAAGAAAGAGGGGAGACACGATAGCAGTATTCCAGTATTTGAGGGGCTGCCCCAAAGAAGAGGGAGTCAAGCTATTCTCCAAATTACCAGAGGGAAGGATGAGAAACAGTGGTTGGAAACTGATCAAAGAGAGAAGCAACCTGGAATTAAGGAGAAACTTCCTGACAGCGAGGACAATTAACCAGTGGAACAGCTTGCCACCAGAAATTGTGGGCGCTCCATCACTGGAGATTTTTAAGACGAGACTTAGACACTTGTCTGAAATGGTATAGGTTCTCCTGCTTGAGCAGGGGGCTGGACTAGAAGACCTCCAAGGCCCCTTCCAGATTCTATTCTATTCTATTCTATTCTATTCTATTCTATTCTATTCTATTCTATTCTATTCTATTCTATTCTCTGGATCTTGTGCAGGCCATTGCTTGTGAAGAGAGAGTTGGGGCTTGTAGGGACAGAGTGATCCTTTCACTCATTGCTCATTGAGTCATAAAGTAGATTCATGGGTTTCGATGGAGCAGGCTATCTGAATTAAGCCAACTGAAGCTTAGTCAACCAATCACCGTTGAGCAAGTCAAAGCCTAATGCGATTTGTGACCTCATAGACCCATGAAGCTGATCTTGTAGGCCACCACCTAGTTGAGCCAGTTAAGTCTCTGCTCACCTTGGCTTGAGGACCTTCAGCGAGAGAGAGAGAGAAAGAGATCTTCCATGACTCATGATCCATCCAAGCCCATCTCTCTTGAGGCTGAACCTCAATCAGTCTTCCTCATTTTTTTAAGCCTCTTTATCTCACCTGGATTTCTGGGCAGCAGGAAACGAAGCCTTCCTTCATCCCCACCATCTACATTTCTCTAGGTAAAAGTCATACTACATTCCTCTTCATGGCTTGTCATCTAATAATAATAATAATAAAGTTGAAAGGGACCTTGGAGGTCATCTAGTCCAACCCCCTGCTCAGGCAGGAAACCCTATACCATTTCAGACAAACGGCTGTCCAGTCTCTTCTTAAAAGCTTCCAATGTTGGAGCATTCACTGCTTCTGGAGGCAGGTTGTTCCACTGGTTAATTGTTCTCACTGTCAGGAAGTTTCTCCTTAGTTCCAGGTTGCTTCTCTCCTTGATTAGTTTCCACCTGTTGCTTCTTGTCCTGCCTTCAGGAGCTTTGGAGAATAGCTTGACTCCCTCTTCTTTGGGGCAGTCCCTGAGATACTGGAACACAGCTATCATGTCCCCCCCTACTCCTTCTCTTCTGAACTTTTACGGAATACAGAATGACAGAGTTGGAAGGGACCTTGGGGGTCATCTAGTCCAACCTCCTGCTCAGGCAGGAAACCTTATACCATTTGGGACAAATGGCTGTCCAGTCTCTTCTTAAAGACCTCCAGTGCCGGAGCATTCTCCGCTTCTGGAGGCAGGTTGTTCCACTGGTTAATTGTTCTCACTGTCAGGAAGTTTCTCCTTAGTTCTAGGTTGCTTCTCTCCTTGATGAGTTTCCCTCCGTTGCTTCTTGTCCTGCCTTCAGGCGCTCTGGAGAAGAGCTTGACTCCCTCTTATGAACTCATGACTTCTTAAACCCGGAGCCCTGAATGTAGATGGAGGTCAGGTGGGGGCAGAATCTGCTTGGGACTTAAGATGTCTGATTCCATGAGGGCGACACAATTGATATGGATGTGGGTGTGAAGGAAGCACGGGATGGGGAGAAGGAAAGAGGGCAGCGTGGAGAAGTAACCAACGAAGGGAGAATCTCTGTAGCTCAGGGTTGAAATGAGGGATCCCTGGTGCTCTCTGAGCTTGCTGGTTTTCTCACGGACGTTTCATGACCCTAACTCGGTAACATCATCAGGGCTAGAAGGGAGTGGTGGTTAGGGAGAGGAGGAGGAAGAGGAGGAGGAGGAGGAGGAGGAAGAGGAGGAGAAGGAGGAGGAGGAGGAGGAGGAAGAGAAGGAGGAGGAGGGAGAGGAGAAAGAGGAGGAGGAGGAAAAGGGAGGAGAAGGAAAAGGAGGAAGAAGGAGGAGGAAGAAGAGGAGGAGGAAGAGGGAGGAGGAAGAGGAGGAGGAAGAAGAAGAAGAAGAAGAGGAGTAGGAGGAGGAGAAGGAGGAGGAGGAGGAGGAGGAGGAGGAGGAGGAGGAGGAGGAGGAAGAGAGCTGTGGGGCCCTTGGTGCTCTCTGAGTTTGCTTGTTTTCTTGCAGACATTTCATTACCCAACTAGACAACATCATCAGTGCTAGAATAGAGGAGGAGGAGGAGGAAGAAGAAGAAGAGGAGGAGGAGGAGGAGGAGGAAGAGGAGGAAAAGGAGGAGGAGGGTGAAGACCGTGGGGCTCTTGGTGCTCTCTGAGCTTGCTTGTTTTTTTGCAGACATTCCATTACCCAAACTAGGGAATAGCATCAGTGCTAGTAAGGAGCGCTTAATGATTGTGTGATTCCCTTAACAACTGCAGTGATTCCCTTAACAACCGTGTCAAGAGACAGTCCCCCACCTGATTTATAAGACAGCAAGAAAAGACTGTAAAACGGGACACACAATTCACTTCGCAACTGTTTAGCTTAGCAGTGGAAGTTTTGGGCTCACTGGGGCTCTTACATCAAGGCCCATCGGTACATCTCTAAAATTGATGGATTGATTCGTGTGCTGCTATTCCAGAAGATTTTCCCAGTTTTTAAAATCCCACATGATATTTTTTTTTGGGGGGGGGGAGTGTCCATCTTAAATTCTTTTCTCTTCTTCTTCCAGATCTCTTGAGGGTGCCATGGATTCCACTCTGTGCAATGGATGCAGCGTTCCTTATCTCAGGTAAAATTGGAACGTGTCTTCCTTTCGCACCGGACTTTTCAAAATCTTGGCTACTTCCCACAAACAGTATTTACGAGAACTATGGGGCCACCATGTCCTCAACATGTTCATGTCACCATAGAATGGAATAGAGAATAGAATGGAATAGAGAATAGCGAATAGTGAATAGAGAATAGAAAATAGAGAATAGAGAATAGAATAGAATTACAAAATAAAATAGAAATACAGAATAAAATAGAAATACAGAAGAGGAGAAGAGAAAATATGGAATGGAATCGAATCAAATAGAATAGAATAGAATAGAATAGAATAGAATAGAATTACAGAATAGAATAGAATTACAAATTAAAATACATATACAGAATAAAATAGAAATACAGAATAAAATAGAAATACAGAAGAGAAGAGAAGAAAAGAAAAGAGAAGAGAAAATATGGAATCGAATCGAAGAATTGAATAGAATAGAATTACAGAATAGAATAGAATTACAGAATAGAATAGAATTACAAATTAAAATAGATATACAGATATGGTGGAATATTCAAAGAATTTTTAGAAAGAGGGTAAAATTTACTCCGCAATTATTTTTATTAGGTATTGTTATTGATTGTGATGCTAAGGAGGTTATATTGATGTTAAATCTGATTACAGCCGCTAGGCTGTTAATAGGACAATATTGGAAGAAGGAATCCTTGCCTACTTTACAAGAGTGGTTTTATAAAGTTTCGTATTTGGCAGAAATGGCAAAGATTTCGGCTTTTTTAAAGGAGCAATCTCAAGAGAATTTTTTTGCGGTATGGGAAAAATGGATAAATTTTATACAACATAATTTGGATATGGAAAAATATTATTTAGCTTTTTTATAACTTGTAATGATTGTTTTTTTTTCTTTCTTTCTTCTTTTTTTTTTTACGCTTTATGTATTATTATTCATATACTTTTTTATATATGTTTTATTTTTCGTCTACCTTTTTCTTTTTTTCTTTCTCTCTCTCTTTTCTTTTTCCTTTTTTCCTCTTTTTTTTCTTTTCTTTTTTTTTAAGTATATATTATTCATCTTAAAGCTTATGTTATGTATATTATTATTATATATATTATGATTACGATTTTTATTATTATTATTAATTATCTTATAAATTGTAAACGTTATTTTTAAAATTTGTTAAATAATCCTATATTCAGTTCTGGGAAGTCGGGGGGGGGAGGGTGGGGTGGTTTGGGAGGGGGGGGTGGATGTTTATCTGTAAAATTTCTGAAAAAATTCAATAAAAAAAAATAGATATACAGAATAAAATAGAAATACAGAAAAAAATAGAAATACAGAAGAGAAGAGACGTGAAGAGAAGAGAAGAGAAAATATGGAATGGAATGGAATAGAATAGAATAGCATAAGGAGTAGACTAGAACAGGGATAGGCAACCTTGGCTTTTTTATGACTCGTGGACTTCAACTCCCAGAATTCCTGAGCCAGTTATGCTGGCTCAGGAATTCTGGGAGTTGAAGTCCACAAGTCATAAAAGAGCCAAGGTTGCCTACCCCTGAACTAGAATAAGGAATAGAATAGAATAAGGAATAGAATAAGGAATAGGAACAGAATAAGGAATAGGAATAGAATAGAAAAGGATATAGAATAGAATGGAGCTGGAAGGGACCTTGGAGGTCTTCTAGTCCAGCCCCCTGCTCGATGTTGATCTGTTTTATTTTCAGAGCACAAAATCTGCAGGAAGGTTAATTCCCCTCCCCCAAAGGACTGCACAGACCTAGAATAGAATAGAATAGAATAGGAGCTGGAAGGGACCTTGGAGGTCTTCTAGCCCAACCCCCCATTCAGGCAGGAAACCCTATATACCATTTCAGACAAATGGTTTAAAATGAGGTCAGCGCCGATAGTCCAAAAACAGTCTATAACGGGACCCAGAGTTTTCACTGCTAACTAATTCCCATGTTGGTTCGGGAATTCTGGGAGTGGAATATCTGCAGATGGTCACCTTGCCGTAGGTGCCCATCCCCTGGCATGGAGGATAGGCTGGATGGGATGGGAATTGCGCCATGGGAGGCAGTGGGGGTGGGGGTGAGACTTTCCCGTGACCCTAACAGCTTTTGGCTTTCTGGGAAGTTGCTATCCTACGCCTCGTTTGGGGAAGATGTGGCTGAGTTTTTATGCACCCTTCTGAAGATGCCTTTTGCTGTGTTTGCGTTTCAGAGAAGAGCCCAGGGCAAAGAAGATCAAGCTGCAGATAAAGGAGGGCACATGCGTGGCCGGGCGTGGGAATAAGGCAGTAAGCACAGTGGAATTTTGTGTAGTAGTTGCATTTAGTGGCGTAGTGCAGAGGTCTCCAACTTTTCGGGCATCAGGGACCGGTTCCGTGGAGAGAGATTTTGCCGCGGACCGGAGTGTGCGTGGTTTTGTGTGCTGCCTGCATCCCACAGATGGGGCTTTGCTTGCTTGTGTGGACCGGTTGCCGGCATGCCGCGGCTCGGTACCGGTCCACAGACTGGGGGTTGGGGACTCCTGGTGTAGTGGGAATGGCCTTGGGAGACAGGAGGAAGAGCTGCAGGCCGGACAACTGGTGGATAAAGGTTGTCTCAGTCCATAGCAGGAAAAGGGGCATGGGAAGGACTCAGAAGGGGCCCACCCTCGTTTTCCAGAGAGTAAAAAGAGGGGTGGGTGGTAAGAAGTGTTTTCATTCTTGCAAGACGCCACTACTTTAACCCTACAATAGAGACAGAGCTAGTGCTTGTATTCTATTCTATTCCATTCCATTCCATTCTATTCCATATTTTCTCTTCCATTCCATTCTGTTCCATTCCATATATTCTATTCTATTCTATTC